>NC_051140.1:13075595-13289595 GCF_014839805.1 Manduca sexta
TATTAGACAGAGCCACAAGTGGTATAGATCGTAAGTACAAAACAAATTTTATTATAAATCTAATGTTTTTGCAATGTGTTGAATATAAACGCAGGTACTTCATAGACTTGAATAAAATTTTGCACAGATCATGTCCTATTGACAAAAATTATAGGCATTTTCTCCCATTATATCTTACACTCGTTCAAAACCGGAAGTAACCCTTAGTCGTAAACACTTTTGAAGAGACACGGTTTTTTCTATACTCTCCATTCCTGCGGCACAAGGCGTTTCACACCTGGCCATAAATCGATACTTTTCTTTGTCGCACTGTTCGCAAGACATGCACAAGATGTTTCAGACCTGATTTTTATTTTGGTTAACCCTTACAGCTTTCGAATAAGCAAAGCGGAAATAAGTTTTTTACGATATTAAATCGTTTTCCTTAAAATTTTGGTCGCTTTCCTTATTCATCCATCATTTGTTATACAACTGGATCGTGAGCAAAATTGAGAGTATTCAACCAAGCACCTTTCACTGTGGAACGAGTGTTAAAATCTATTATTATTTTCCGCCCTTCGGTTTTCTCCCTGACTTAGCTAGCAATGTTAATCTTATACTATATAAATTTATGCACCGCATAAATTTCATATAATTTAATCTTCTTGTGTCGATATATAAAATTGGATTTAAATAACAAACTTCAACTGCAAACAACGGTTAAAAATGATTTCTTTTACGTCGTCCGCTTTCAAAAAGCAACAAACATTTAATAAATCTTTTCAATATGTACGAGTATGGAGTATATTGTTTGAATTAAATTTTTTAGTGTTCTGAATAATAATAGTTCTGTATAAGAGGCCTTAGAAAATCATATTTTATTTTCTGCCATTTTATGTTCATTTTGCTCAAAATTGAAACCTTTTTTCAAATAGTCTTGTTTTTATAAGCAGGATGTAGAGTTAAAACATCCATACGTTGATTCCACAACCAGGTCAGCGAGGAAAGTCTAATAGTGATTATTTAATGTAACAAAAATTGAAACATTTTCACCCAGATAGAACGACGAGAAAAGTGAATATAAAAACAATCAATTACTAAGGCCTTTGATACAGCAATTTTTCACTCTTATGTCTTTGACGTGGCACTTGAGATAGACGGATATTAACTTAAGTATCGGTCGGGTTCAAAGCAAAAAATCTTTTTATAAATTGATATTTGATAAAATCACAATAGATATGTATCAAACAAAAGATACTATCTTATGTATTTAATATGATAAACCGAGTATGTCATCTAATCTTCAAGTCCTGCATTAGGACTTTTTATAAGGTTAAAAACCGTGCAAAGGGTCAATTGGTAGAAAGTTGTCACTAACTTCTATGAACAATAGGGAAAGAATTGACAAAGATTCATAATTACTTTACCAAACTTTAAAGAATTAAATTGCGAATAAAAGAGTTACTGGCAATTTCATAATTTTAAAGCGTTTTGCCATGAGTATTATATATTATTATGTAAATGGAAAACTTGTTGTCTCTACCACAGGTGTCTATGAAACAATATTACAGCCCCGATAAATCGTCATCACTTATAAAAAACAACAAAACAAAACATAAAAAACAACAATGAGGCTCTACCACGCGACTTGAACATTATCAATGCTCGAATGTTTTTAACTTTGAGAAACTCATTATCCTAGTAAAATATATTTGAGGAAATTACTAAGAACTTAGAGCACCTTGAATGTTATGAAATATAACGTACTTACAGTACCCTAACTTGCGGAATATGTGGTACCAAATGATACCCGCGTAAGTCGAATTTGCGTAACTCGAGTTATAATTTGTATATCATTTCAAAATATCCTATTTTATATGTTGCTAAGTAATTAAATCTCTTACGCTTAGATGACAAAGTAAAGCCGTCCAAGTTACCATAGATATAAAAACAAAAATTGAATTTAATATGATATGAAACCGCGACATTTCGAATTCGGGTAAGTCCGGGCAAGGTAATTTGAGGTATTAATGTCCTTAACACTTATTGACAGAAAACGCATGGCTTAAACCGATGGATCTACATATAAGTAGATAATTTTGCCCACGATATGTGACATAGATAAGCAATATCTGATTTTTATAAATATTTAATTCAATCTCATTGGGTACACTGCTACAATAATTAGAAGACTCACACTTAAGTAGTGTCTATCTAGGATATCTATGAATTTAAAATGTACTAGTGTACACAATACTGCTACCATTTCATATGTTATGTTGATGTTAAAATTTAATGTCAGGTAAATTAACCGATCGCTACAAATAGATGTCAACAAACATTTTACTTCAATTTTGGTGGTGTTAAGTGCCTTTGTAACGGGATTACGTAACCTTACATAAAAAGAGTTAAGAAATCCTATAACAACATATTATATCACATAGTGGATATAATTTTTTTGTTTTGTTAATATGGTTTGTAAAAACAATTTCAAACTATGTCGCTTTTGATCCTAGTCGTGATTGTATTATGGTAACTCATAACTAGTTTTCTACCTTCCGTACAAAACATAAGGAGAACACATTATTTAAATATATAAGATTACCAGCGTTAAATAATTTGCAAATATTTTTACAATGCAATAACTCGATTTTCAGGAATGACCGTGGATCATGGCACTCTCTTAAACCGCGGGCCTTATGTAGAAGTGGAACTAATTAACTCAAGATTGGTGATACGGACTAATGACTTGTATCCAGAATACGAGAGACACGAAACCTCACTCTTTATGTCCATTACAATAAATTTTAGATGTACTAACGGTGATATAAGGAATTTGGTAAGTTGTCCCATAATATATAAAATTGATTATACTTATATACTAGTTAATAGCGACAATATTGTATTAGGTTTAAGGAACCTGTAAGGATATTATACAAATGATGATGATAATAAATAAATAAGCGGCGATAGCCCAGTTAGGAGAGGAAAGGTCTGTCGAGACGTATGTCTGCGGGTTCAAAACCTAAACGCACCTCTGACTTTCTAAAGTTATGTGTGTATTCTTTGTGAATTATCGCTTGTTATAATGGTGAAGGAAAACATCATAAGGAAACCTAAATACCTGAGAATTACAAAAGCATGTAGTGTCTGCCAACCCGCATTAGACCAACGTGGTGGATTAAGGCCTAAACCGTCTCAATAGGCCTGTGCTCAGCAATGGGCAGTATATAATACAGTAATAGAATCATTGTTTTTAGACGTCTAAATTGATAAATGCCTTTTTATTAAGATCATATAGTTATACAAGGCCATTTTGACATTACCAACCACACACCATTAATTAATCTTTCAACAAACCAAATACCATTAGTCTTTACCCTCGCCAACATTTTGCCAAAAATATTTTTACGAATATTTTCAACAAATACCTGGTTTTGCTTTACTGACTTTTTTGCGAATATGTGAATGTATTTCTGAGTGAAAGTATGATGTGCTGTGTAGAATTATTTGAAGTAATAGTGGCATTAGGCCACGTAAAATTACAATTACTTTTTATTCTAATTTATTTTGTTCCAAACTTACAATTTTTAATTTATATCTACAATTCGAGTAAATTATGTAAAGCATTATTTTTAAAAAGATTAGTTTCTGCTTTAATTTGGTAAGGCAATGTCAAAATCTCGCCGTGGGCATTATAATCATGGTGTAATTCTGTCACAATCGTAATTTTTTGTCTATTATATACTGGTATAATCTTAGAATGGAAAAAAGAATCAAAGAGAAAGGAATTGATAAATGCATAGATTATATCTATAAGTACATATTATATTAAAATTGTATTTTCCGTAGGGTCGTAAAACGAATTCTACACGGGTGGAATATGTAGAAGTGGTAAATGCTAGATATTAAATAAAGCTGCCGAACAAATCTTAGGTAATACACAAACTCGCTAGTTACCATCAATTGTTAATTATAATAAAAATATATGTAAGTTCACTGAAATAATTACCAGCTACGCGACGTAGATTTCATAAATTTCGCTGAGTTGTGTAATACTACAATGAAACTGTTAATTGCGAAGTTAAAACATGTATGTCTAGCCAGAGACATGTTTAATGGATATTCCACCTAGAATTTCTGAGAATGACATAATTAAGTTTAGGCACTAGATCAAAGACATAGTATTTGAGATATGAAAGAAATGTACGTGATGTTAATATTTATATAACTTTGAACTTGCTTGGTTATTTGTACTGTAGACAAGACAAAATAAATAGATTTATACGAAGTAACTCAGGGGAGTACCCCGTGTATATAGAATGGGAGTACTAAAATAGTAATTTTACACTCCAAAATATATACCTTTCCATCCAAAACACCTGAGGGAAATAGGTCCAAACAAGCGGAGTCGCTGATAAACATAAGCTATTGAATAAGTATGCAGTTATTATATATCAAAATAATCAAAAAATTTACGATAACGACCTGGCCTTTTCGCACTGATATAACTACTGAAGTGCAAATTTCGAATCAAAAAACGATCTGGTCTTTTCGCACTGATATAACTACTGAAGTGCAAATTTCGAACAAAAAAAACGACCTGGTCTTTTCGCACTGACACAACTACTGAAGTGCAAATTTCGAATCAAAAAACGATCTGGGCTTTTCGCAATGACACAACTACTGAAGTGCACATTTCGAATCAAAAAGCGACCGGGTCTTTGCGCACTGACATAATTACTGAAGTGCAAATTTCGAATCAAAAAACGACCTGGTGTTTTCGCACTGACACAACTACTAAAGTGCACATTTGGAATCAAAAAAACTCTCACAAGTATCCATTACCAAAATTGTATATCAAATATAGGTTCCGCAATCCACAGCAATAAAGCAATCAATATTCTAACAAGTAAAGGCCATTGGCATACGCATTTGAATATCCTAAAAAAATATTTTATCAAATGTTTATTAATGACTTTAGTTTATACATGTAGCACTATCATATTGTTACTGATAGGAACTTTATCATTTACAATGTAGACTATTATGAGCTATTTGATATTTCCAGGTCGTTATCATCAATGTGGACGACACAAATAACAATGCACCGGTATTTATTCCAAACGACGAGTTGGAATTCATAATTGCCACTCCTGTGCCTCCTGGATTTCTAGTTACAGGATGTAATGACGGTATAACAGTACAAGATATAGATCTAACAACACAAAGAATTGATTTTGCAATCGAGGAAAACGATCTTTTTGAAATTGCTTATGATTCGTCGCTGTCTACTAGGCCAAAAGAATTCAAAGCTGTACTGCGAACAAAAACACTCATCAGGACAATTCAAGAGCCTATCACACTAAGGATTAGTGCGACGGTTAGCTTGTTTTACTTACTTAATATTACAGAAATATATTTAATTTGTTGAAAAATCGTGATTTTAGAGGTGTGTTGTCGAATCTTAAAAAAAATAATGGAATTGGTAGATTTTGAATTGGTATGATCTCCCGGTCGTACAAATCGCAGCAACAAAACTATAACTTTACGACAGTTTTCATCAAGAGTCAGTCGGGCCCTCCTCGCCGAATTAACATCGAGTCATCAGTAAAAACACACACACCTTAATCCGACGGCAATAAAAGTATATGAAAATTTTAACGCTAAATTATATCTATGTTAACCATGTTGACGCTTATATTTTCATTTCCAGGACGTGGACAATACAAATGATCCTCCGATAACAACACACGCTACAATTCGGATAAAAAGTGATACAGAATTCGAATTACCAGTGGAGCCTGTGTTTTCACAGATATTCTACATGGCTACATACTCACGAGACCATCAACTTGTTCACGAACCTATCTCTTTGCAGCAAGGCTTCGACGATGACGTAAAATTTGATTTAGATGGAGGTAAAGTTTTTACAACAAAATATATATTATGACGTTCTTTAAAATCGTATAACTAAACAAAAAACATAAATGCATAAGTATCCGCAATCAAAAGATATTAATCGGTGATAATCAGAAAGCATTTTTGTCGATGAGGTCATGAATTATCATCTGTGTACTATCGAAAATGTATCGTATGTGAAAACATATTCATACAAATTAATGCGTTTCTGTAAACACAAGTACCTACTAGTACATTTGTTGGTGATATAAATCTATAAATATTGGTTATGTATGTATATTTTCCTAACCGGGAAACATACCATAAAGCCACAAGCAAATGGTATTGTACATATAGGATACATTTATATGCTAACAAGTTGTTTAAATATGTGTAAGATACACGCAAAAACGATCCATAAAACTTATAAATTGGCAAATCTTATTGGACAGCTTTTAAAACTTTACAGAATATTGCCCATTTTGTTTTTGGAATTCCCTGCACAGCTATTGCACAATAATTGCATGCACTTGACGTCCGACAATTAGTTATGTTCGAGCTCACCTAGAACACACGTGTTACCGAAATTTTTCATCCGTTGAATATCAATTTCATAGCTTGGATACATATATTTCAGTTAGTTACAAAAGTTATAATATTAAAGGAAAATCAAATCAACTTAAAATTGTCTTAATACTTTATGAAAAGAATCTATGTAATCATTCAAAATATGGTTATAGAATAATATTCTTCCATCAATTTGACCACTCAGTACAAAAGGCTTCATGTAAATGCTGTCAACGTGATCGTAAGGAACATTATCATACACTACTATAAAAGAGACAGGTGCTGTAACAACTTCAGCAACGAACAGTTTTCTATGTAATTAAGTATTCACGGTACTTACTGTAATGTTTCTCAGCAATAAATGAACAGTCTGCGCGGCGCTTAATAACTACTCTTAAATATATAGTTATCAGGTTTATTACTAACAAAGTTTTGATGGTTATGTGTGTGCTCGTCTGTATAGCAAAGTATATCATACGTAATCATCATAATATATTAAGTTGAAGTAGGCGATGTATAAGACAGCAATCTAGGGTATAAGTTGTCAAATAAGTAAAACTAGTATACTAAGACTTAGACACAATTATGAACTAAGAATAATTACAAAGTTCATAATGTTATATTATGTTTCAGATGTTGATAAATCTTAATAATAATTATCCTTATTCTAACTCCTCCATTACAGATCATGTCAACAATTTCGAGCTTGTCACCAATAGTAATCAAGTATCTATCCGGGTGAGGAAACCGTTACCAGCTGACGTGATGTTGGAAACTCAAATTTTCCTTGTTGTAAAAGCCGAACGAACGTATACTAGTGGCGCATCTGCTACCGTTATAGTACAACTTCCAGAAGGTAAAACCAGCCGAATTTTGTATCAGTGTTGTGGGAGTAATAAGTTAAACAAAGATTATTCTAATTGACAATATATAGCAGGTCTATAGCCTTGGTCGGTACACCAAGCAGTAGTGTGCAAGCAATCTTATGTTTCGGTTTAGAAAACATTTTAAACAGTGTATACGTACAACATGCATGTCTCAGAATGTTTTTAAAATAAATTTCTAAATGGTATTGCTAATATACCTGACCAGCTCAAAAATATAGTACTATATCAACTTTACAAACCTTATTGGATTCAGGAATCTCTAATTATGAGCAAGTAATTTAATTTATCCTACACCTACGCAAAATAATACCTACGGTACTTTGTTTATGACTGATTCACAGCGAATTTTAAGCAAAAAAAGAGCGTTCGTGTCTGTTTTGTATTGGTAAAATTATTAGTTTTTCTAAAGAAATTCAGGTATTGGTCTTCCTCGACAATTATTAAAATGGAAATCCTTTTCAGTAATACCATTGGAGTTTGAAAGGGCGCATTACAACGGTATTATTGAGGATAACAGACTTCAATTATCACAACTAAGACTTCGCCAAGGATATGACGGACTCATTAATGCTTCCATATCGAGCGGTAAGGTGTTTAATATTTAAGTAATGACATTAATGAAAGTCACAAACTTTTTAAGTTCACATATTAGGTTCCATCATTAATATTTTTTTGGTAAATGTTCAATTGATGTTGATTCACAATGTAAACTAATAGGGTACTGAAGTATTGAATTCCCCTTTGATCATATAATTAGAATTGCTTCGCGCAATATGCTTTATTAACGAGATTCAGTTATTATATCTAATCTAATCAACAACAAAAATCTAAGACAACAATTAAAGATATAATGAGCCTTGTATTTTCTATGTCATTTAACTAAAATTACATATTTTTACAGATCATTCAACGTATTTCACTCCAACAGTAGAAGGGAACACAATTACAATAGCAATGTCACAGCTAAGCGAAAACGTTATATTGGACAATAATTTTATATATTTACATGTTGTTGCCTCTACTGACCGTAGTACAACTTCGACTATAGTCACGCTAGAGATAATTAAAGACGATCACATTACTCCTGTGTTTGAAAGGGCCTTATATTCTGCATCTTATAATTCATCTACAGGCTTGACCATCGAACCGATTGTCATAGTAAATGGTTTTGACGCGACTGTAAATATAGAATTAATTGGAGGTAATTTTTTTTAAATATAATAATGTGTAGTATATTTGAAATCGAACAATTTCAATATCATTTAGCCGATGTTCTTAAAGTTATTTCATGTATATTTAATATTTTGATGTGTTTAATCCACTATTTCAGATCATGTGAGATTCTTTGACTTTAATCAAAACGGTTCTAATATCGCTCTGGTATCCTCGACCCTGCCTCCAGAGCTATACAGCGAACAACAAATCTTACTCACGGTAAAGGCCACTAAACCAAGAACTGTAGGCGCCAGCACTGCCATTATTATAACTTTACCCGAAGGTAATATACACAAATAACCTTAAAAAACTATATTTGATTTTATAAGGTAAACCGAAAACCACAGTCTGTTCATACTAGTACTTTTTATCCTTATTTTCATGTTCTATCTTGTTCTTACGTGAAAGTAATCTCTCAGTATGTGTGAGGTGTGTGTGTGTGTGTGTGTTTTCTCAATTTTCAGTAATCTTACTTTTCTACTGTGAGGGTTTATGGGGCAATCTTCCCTAACTTTTTTCCACGGTCCGTATTTCAGCGAGAATATTAGGTTTTCAAGAGTCCTCTTACAAAGGAACTTTAAGGGAAGATGTGTTAACACTCGAAACTATTGTATTGAGCGAAGGTTATGATAGCAGTGTGAGCTTCAATATATCTGGAGGTAAATATTTGTAATACACTTATCTCTATTTTAATTACTTAAAAAAAATGCATTAATAATTATTTGAGAAATATTTAACGACATCATTCATAAATATATTTCAGAGCACGCCAGTTATTTCGAGTTATTGAACGAAGGAAATCGGGTGAACATTAGACAGTCGAGGCCACTTCCCACCAATGTTATTACTGACAACAGTTTTATCGTATTAACACTCGGCGCGGAAGGCTTGAACGCAGTTACAACAACTGTGCCGATAGTCTTGGAAATACTAAAGGAGGATGAAAACACTCCACTGTTTAGTCGTAATATTTACCACGCTACCTATAAGGGGACAAACGATATTGATATTGAAAATATCATGCTAAGACAAGGGTATGATAGTAGCGTCAGGTTCAGAATAGAGGGAGGTAAGGATAATTATTGATTCAAAAATAGTATACGAAGGTCACTCATATGTGAGGGTCCGTCTAGGTAGGTACCACCGCAATGTCTATTCCTGCCGCCAAGCAGCAGTGTCGTCACTGTTGTCTTCCCTTTTAAAGAACATTGTAACCAGTGTAACTATTGCACATAAAAAGACTTTAAAACTCAGGTCTCAGAATGGCGAGCGCAATGTACTACCAAACTATAGTTTGTAATTCAAGGTGTTGGATGGTATTTCTACTGTTTATGTCTTACTGTTACTGCCGTATCGCTTACTATTCGACGGACGGCAAGCTCGTCTCGTCATTCAAAGCACATAAAACGAAATATAATATTGTTGTTGAATCACATTATTACATCAATCGTTTACTATCGTGTATCGTGTTTAACACACGTTTATTTGTAAAGGAAAAATCTGTGTTAAGCCGATGAGTACAGTTCCTACAGTACCGTAATTATGGTACGGTACGTAATAGAATTCCAAAACAATTTATAATTTCTAAACACGAATTTCATTTTTTAATTAATAAAACTATCATTCACAATAAAATCTAACGAAAAGTTGCAATTGATCAATTGATTTATATGCATTTTATGTTTTTTCTTAACATAAGACATTAGTCTACCCTCCCTTGTATTTACATAAAACACATTTGAAACGCAATAAATGAATTTTGGTAAAAAAATATCCAGTAATGCCCCTCTCCCCAACTCATCGAAGCACAATATTCCATTTCAATAAAGATAATATGCGTGTAAAATGCAATATAATAATAAGGTATACGAGGTCTACCTCAAAATAATTGTGATTCGTCGCCATAATGCGTTTGATCAATACATTTAGCTCAAAGTTATTCTACTAATACCAAGCTAGTGACTTGTCTATCTAGTAATTTAATTATATTAAAAATGATATTGCTATACTTAATCTCCATTAACCTTCTAAGAAACCTTTCTACGAGGTCAGGAACATTTTCTTTAATGCCGGCAGTAGTGATAAAATAATGTTATAATTATTTTTTCAGAACATTCTCAGTATTTTGAAGTTACTAATAATGGGAATAATGTTATATTATCATTGATATCAGCAATACCCTCAGATGTCATATTCAGAGAAAAAGTTCTTTATATCAATATCTTGGCGCACAAAGAATTAACCGTAGGAGCAAATGCTGCCCTTTTAATAAGATTCCCAGCAGGTACGTAGTTTTATTGTTTCATATAAAATTAAGATTAATCTACCAAATACTATAACAGGTAATATTAAAATATAAAGTAATATAAGTAGGTCTCATTATAATTTATTTATGAGTGCTTAGCCCATAGTGGCGGACTAAGGCCTTAACACTTTTAGTAGTAGAGGAGGCCCGTGTCCAGCAGCGGGATAGTATATGATTCAAGGTTGACATTATTTTTTATATAATGAGTCGTAAGAAGTCATAAATTTTTAAAATATAGTTTTTTTTAAATATGTTTTCTTGTTATGATCATTAAACACCGCCTAAAATAATAACATACTTTTCAGAAATGACCGAACCGACACAAATGGGATTTTCGCAGCACACTTATACAGGTTCGATTGAAAACAATCATTTATCTCTGGAAACTGTTATACTCAGCACGGGTTATGATGCCGGTACTGCATTCTTCCTTACAGGAGGTACGTGCCTTTTTTTATACAACCCTGGCTAAGGGACTCCATAGCACCTAAGGCTTAGTGGTGCGGCGTATAAATAGAGTATCCATTGAGGAAAGGTGATTATCCCAACTCGATATAGTTATTGCCATGAAAGTGGATATACACAGGCTGATCCCCGAACGCGTCGAGCCCTATGCCAGGTTTTACATTTTGTGTATAAATCGGTTAACGAAAGCTGGCACGTTCGCAATACTGACACCAATATAATTTTACATAATATGTATTTTTTTTTATATTATAATTGAGGGGACAAACACATAAATGCAAATATAACATCAATCTATATTTTTTTGCTCGTGGGCATTGTGTTGTCTTGACGCCTGACACTTATTTATTCACAGACACTTCACACATGTAACATGTAATGTGTTCTACGCGCCAACTTTAGATAATTGTCGTGTACGTCAGTGGTCTTTAGTCGGACAGATTCAATATACACTCTATCACCATCGAACCTACCATCCAGGATATAGATATCCTTAACTTAATTATTATGTTAAATATTGACTCCGTCTCTACTACTTGAACACCAAGTGGGGGTGTTTATTTATCTTCAAGCCAGTATGATATGCCTTATCCATGATGCTTGTCAAGTAAATTTTTATAGCACTTACTATGTAAGTATGTAACTGATTTTAGAAGGAGCGGGTCCAGTGGGCTTTGAGGCTCAAGCTCATATTCTTTATATTCTTTCCTAATGTATACCAAAATTCATATCCAATACACAAACCAAAATAATATAATTAGCAACTACCTTAACTATGATTTTAATAATAGAAATATAATTATTTTCAGATCACGCTGAACATTTCAGAGTAACCAATGACAACAATATAGTTTCTGTAACTTTATTAAACCCTCTGCCGGCTACAATCATTGAAGATAACAATCAGTTAATACTGGAAATAGAAGCTCGGAGAGATAGAGCTGTGTCGGTATGGACCAGCGTTATTATAGAGATTGTGAGACCAATAATAGAAATACCTGTATTTGCCGAGCCCCATTATAGAGGTACTTACGTGGAAAATACAGGACTGCTTTTTGAAGATCCGATTTCCTTGTCCCAGGGTTACGATGAAACAGTAACATTTGGTCTAGAGGGAGGTAAGTCTTATTATTGTTATATTTTCTGCGCAAATACTAAATAGTAATTATGATTAGGTACTTCTAAAATGCTTAAAGGACAAGTAAACACTTTTTTATCTACTTTTTAGAAGGTTTTTGTGACGCGGGATATTTAATTTAATATATATTTCAGTACCTTTATCTTACTATATAGTTCACATTGATCATTACTTTTTACTAACACCTACCCATTGAGACCAAACTTATGAGCCGAAACATATCTGCTGTATGTTGCTGAGGAGTTCGATATCTCGTAGACCACATGATACTGCAGCATCAGCTTAAGGTTACTATGTTTAAGAAAAACTCCGAAGTAATAGTATACCAAATTCAATCAATTGGACTTGTCAAAGTAGGAAAAGGGCAGACGATATTCAAACGCCTGAATAGATCTTCCTAAATAATATCTAAGAACCATCTATCACACCAGTTATCAAACAAAAATACGCATCAAAATCGGTTCGATCGTTTTAGAGCTACTATGCTACAGATATATATAAAGATACAAAGGCACACTGATACACAAAACACTCATATATACAGACATACAGTTTCACACCATTAACTTAAAAACCCCACTTTTTCTATTGGCGGTTAAAAACAAAGTAAACCTAAGGAATTGAATCATATGCCACAGTAGCTGATGAACCAATTATAACTACAACATATTAAAACACTACTTATGTATCTATAAAAAACTATGAAAATTGTAAATAAATTCATTGCTTTATTTCAGAGTTTGCCTCATTATTCACATTGGTTCAAAATAATAACGTAGTTAAAATAACAACTGATAATTCAATACCAGAAGAAATAGTTAATAATAATGACAGATTATTGTTTGCTATGGTTGCCAGCAAACCAAACACTACAAGTGCTAGAACTGCTATTCTCATTGATATACAAACAGGTAAGAAAACAAAATTTTAAGGTGTAATAAATAATAAACACATAATCACAACATAAACATTAAATTTCTTTTCAAGAAACTACACCGGATTTAGTTTTACTCGGTTTTGAAAGAGTCACATACATTGGTACGTTTGAAAACAACGAAATAACTATTGACCCGATAGTACTCAGTGAAGGATACACCACGAACGTAACTTTCACGTTACACGGAGGTACGTGCACATTATGAATATATGAGTCAATTTAATTTTTGACAAGTAACGCTTGAGCTACTAACATTATTGCCTTAATTTCAGATCTCGCTCCACACTTTCAGCCAACCTCAGTGGGTCAAACCGTAAGCATCGCTCTGCGGAACCCCATTCCTGCAGCGTCAATGCCTGCTAACGGCATAATAGTTCTCGAAGTGCAGGCTTCGGCTCCGGGTGCCGTCACGGCGCACACCACGGTCGTGCTTACTGTTGTCACGGAAAGTGACCTCATTCCGATTGTTGAGCTCGTTTTCAGCGCAACCCATTACACTGGCACCTTTACCGAAGTGGGAGGTCTCGTGTTTACCACACCGATCACACTATCTCGAGGATACGACGCCACAGTGCAGTTCACTCTAGAAGGAGGTACGTGTTGTTTAGTTTCGATTGGTAATTAATTTTACCGTATCTATAATCCGCTGACCTGTGTAGAACACAGACGCTGATGCTGATCTTTCTTTCAGATGACTCTCAGTGGTTCGGTCTGACGCGGTCACAAAACTCGGCGATTCTGACTTTAACCAACGCGATTCCTGCAGCAGTAATAGCAAACAATCGAAATCTCATCTTCTCCGTCGTCGCTCAAAGACCCGGTAGCGCAGATGCCAGAAGCACCATTGTCATCGCGCTAGCAGACGGTAGGCCTCTTGCAAACTCGCAATATTTTTAACTATATACGTATAGTATAAGTACCAAATAATGTGCATAAATTAACTGTCTACACTTTCGTCTGTTCATTTTTCAGAATACAATGACGGAATGAGCCTGCTCGGCTTCGAAAGAGTCACGTATGTCGGTACCTTCATAAATAACGCAGTAACTGTTGACCCGATAGAACTCAGTGAAGGTTACACCCCGAGCGTAACTTTCACGCTACACGGAGGTACGTGCACATTATGAATATATGAGTCAATTTAATTTTTGACAAGTAACGCTTGAGCTACTTACATTATTGCCTTTATTTCAGATCTCGCCTCACACTTCCAGCCAACCTCAGTGGGTCAAACCGTAAGCATCGCTCTGCGGAACCCCATACCTGCAGCGTCAATGCCTGCTAACGGCATAATAGTTCTCGAAGTGCAGGCTTCGGCTCCGGTGCCGTCACGGCGCACACCACGGTCGTGCTTACTGTTGTCACGGAAAGTGACCTCATTCCGATTGTTGAGCTCGTTTTCAGCGCAACCCATTACACTGGCACCTTTACCGAAGTGGGAGGTCTCGTGTTTACCACACCGATAACACTATCTCGAGGATACGACGCCACAGTGCAGTTCACTCTAGAAGGAGGTACGTGTTGCTTTGTTTCGATGGATAATTAATGTAACTGTATCTATACTCCGCTGAACTGTGTAGAACACAGACGCTGATGCTGACCTTTCTTTCAGATGACTCTCAGTGGTTCGGTCTGACGCGATCACAAAACTCGGCGATTCTGACTTTAACCAACGCGATTCCTGCAGCAGTAATAGCAAACAATCGAAATCTCATCTTCTCCGTCGTCGCTCAAAGACCCGGTAGCGCAGATGCCAGAAGCACCATTGTCATCGCGCTAGCAGACGGTAAGCCTCTGGCAAACTCGCATAATTTTTACCTATATACGTTTAATATAACTACCAAAAAATGAGCAAAACTAACTGTCAACATTTTTGTCCGTTCATTTTTCAGAATACAATGACGGAATGAGCCTCCTCGGCTTCGAAAGGGTCACGTACGTCGGTACCTTCATAAATAACGCAGTAACTGTTGACCCGATAGTACTCAGTGAAGGTTACACCCCGAGCGTAACTTTCACGCTACACGGAGGTACGTACACAATATGAATATATGCGTCGATTTAATCTTTTGACAAGTAACGCTTGAGCTACTTACATTATTGCCTTTATTTCAGATCTCGCCTCACACTTCCAGCCAACCTCAGTGGGTCAAACCGTAAGCATCGCTCTGCGGAACCCCATACCTGCAGCGTCAATGCCTGCTAACGGCATAATAGTTCTCGAAGTGCAGGCTTCGGCTCCGGTGCCGTCACGGCGCACACCACGGTCGTGCTTACTGTTGTCACGGAAAGTGACCTCATTCCGATTGTTGAGCTCGTTTTCAGCGCAACCCATTACACTGGCACCTTTACCGAAGTGGGAGGTCTCGTGTTTACCACACCGATCACACTATCTCGAGGATACGACGCCACAGTGCAGTTCACTCTAGAAGGAGGTACGTGTTGCTTTGTTTCGATGGATAATTAATGTAACTGTATCTATACTCCGCTGAACTGTGTAGAACACAGACGCTGATGCTGACCTTTCTTTCAGATGACTCTCAGTGGTTCGGTCTGACACGATCACAAAACTCGGCGATTCTGACTGTAACCAACGCGATTCCTGCAGCAGTAATAGCAAACAATCGAAATCTCATCTTCTCCGTCGTCGCTCAAAGACCCGGTAGCGCAGATGCCAGAAGCACCATTGTCATCGCGCTAGCAGACGGTAGGCCTCTTGCAAACTCGCAATTTTTTTTAACTATATACGTATAGTATAAGTACCAAATAATGTGCATAAATTAACTGTCTACACTTTCGTCTGTTCATTTTTCAGAATACAATGACGGAATGAGCCTGCTCGGCTTCGAAAGGGTCACGTATGTGTCGGTACCTTCATAAATAACGCAGTAACTGTTGACCCGATAGTACTCAGTGAAGGTTACACCCCGAGCGTAACTTTCACGCTACACGGAGGTACGTGCACATTATGAATATATGAGTCAATTTAATTTTTGACAAGTAACGCTTGAGCTACTAACATTATTGCCTTTATTTCAGATTCTCGCCTCATACTTCCAGCCAACCTCAGTGGGTCAAACCGTAAGCATCGCTCTGCGGAACCCCATACCTGCAGCGTCAATGCCTGCTAACGGCATAATAGTTCTCGAAGTGCAGGCTTCGGCTCCGGTGCCGTCACGGCGCACACCACGGTCGTGCTTACTGTTGTCACGGAAAGTGACCTCATTCCGATTGTTGAGCTCGTTTTCAGCGCAACCCATTACACTGGCACCTTTACCGAAGTGGGAGGTCTCGTGTTTACCACACCGATCACACTATCTCGAGGATACGACGCCACAGTGCAGTTCACTCTAGAAGGAGGTACGTGTTGCTTTGTTTCGATGGATAATTAATGTAACTGTATCTATACTCCGCTGAACTGTGTAGAACACAGACGCTGATGCTGACCTTTCTTTCAGATGACTCTCAGTGGTTCGGTCTGACGCGATCACAAAACTCGGCGATTCTGACTTTAACCAACGCGATTCCTGCAGCAGTAATAGCAAACAATCGAAATCTCATCTTCTCCGTCGTCGCTCAAAGACCCGGTAGCGCAGATGCCAGAAGCACCATTGTCATCGCGCTAGCAGACGGTAAGCCTCTGGCAAACTCGCATAATTTTTACCTATATACGTTTAATATAACTACCAAAAAATGAGCAAAACTAACTGTCAACATTTTTGTCCGTTCATTTTTCAGAATACAATGACGGAATGAGCCTCCTCGGCTTCGAAAGGGTCACGTACGTCGGTACCTTCATAAATAACGCAGTAACTGTTGACCCGATAGTACTCAGTGAAGGTTACACCCCGAGCGTAACTTTCACGCTACACGGAGGTACGTGCACATTATGAATATATGAGTCAATTTAATTTTTGACAAGTAACGCTTGAGCTACTAACATTATTGCCTTTATTTCAGATCTCGCCTCATACTTCCAAAGCCAACCTCAGTGGGTCAAACCGTAAGCATCGCTCTGCGGAACCCCATACCTGCAGCGTCAATGCCTGCTAACGGCATAATAGTTCTCGAAGTGCAGGCTTCGGCTCCGGGTGCCGTCACGGCGCACACCACGGTCGTGCTTACTGTTGTCACGGAAAGTGACCTCATTCCGATTGTTGAGCTCGTTTTCAGCGCAACCCATTACACTGGCACCTTTACCGAAGTGGGAGGTCTCGTGTTTACCACACCGATAACACTATCTCGAGGATACGACGCCACAGTGCAGTTCACTCTAGAAGGAGGTACGTGTTGCTTTGTTTCGATGGATAATTAATGTAACTGTATCTATACTCCGCTGAACTGTGTAGAACACAGACGCTGATGCTGACCTTTCTTTCAGATGACTCTCAGTGGTTCGGTCTGACGCGATCACAAAACTCGGCGATTCTGACTTTAACCAACGCGATTCCTGCAGCAGTAATAGCAAACAATCGAAATCTCATCTTCTCCGTCGTCGCTCAAAGACCCGGTAGCGCAGATGCCAGAAGCACCATTGTCATCGCGCTAGCAGACGGTAAGCCTCTGGCAAACTCGCATAATTTTTACCTATATACGTTTAATATAACTACCAAAAATGAGCAAAACTAACTGTCAACATTTTGTCCGTTCATTTTTCAGAATACAATGACGGAATGAGCCTGCTCGGCTTCGAAAGGGTCACGTACGTCGGTACCTTCATAAATAACGCAGTAACTGTTGACCCGATAGTACTCAGTGAAGGTTACACCCCGAGCGTAACTTTCACGCTACACGGAGGTACGTGCACATTATGAATATATGAGTCAATTTAATTTTTGACAAGTAACGCTTGAGCTACTAACATTATTGCCTTTATTTCAGATCTCGCCTCATACTTCCAGCCAACCTCAGTGGGTCAAACCGTAAGCATCGCTCTGCGGAACCCCATACCTGCAGCGTCAATGCCTGCTAACGGCATAATAGTTCTCGAAGTGCAGGCTTCGGCTCCGGTGCCGTCACGGCGCACACCACGGTCGTGCTTACTGTTGTCACGGAAAGTGACCTCATTCCGATTGTTGAGCTCGTTTTCAGCGCAACCCATTACACTGGCACCTTTACCGAAGTGGGAGGTCTCGTGTTTACCACACCGATCACACTATCTCGAGGATACGACGCCACAGTGCAGTTCACTCTAGAAGGAGGTACGTGTTGCTTTGTTTCGATGGATAATTAATGTAACTGTATCTATACTCCGCTGAACTGTGTAGAACACAGACGCTGATGCTGACCTTTCTTTCAGATGACTCTCAGTGGTTCGGTCTGACGCGATCACAAAACTCGGCGATTCTGACTTTAACCAACGCGATTCCTGCAGCAGTAATAGCAAACAATCGAAATCTCATCTTCTCCGTCGTCGCTCAAAGACCCGGTAGCGCAGATGCCAGAAGCACCATTGTCATCGCGCTAGCAGACGGTAAGCCTCTGGCAAACTCGCATAATTTTTACCTATATACGTTTAATATAACTACCAAAAAATGAGCAAAACTAACTGTCAACATTTTTGTCCGTTCATTTTTCAGAATACAATGACGGAATGAGCCTCCTCGGCTTCGAAAGGGTCACGTACGTCGGTACCTTCATAAATAACGCAGTAACTGTTGACCCGATAGTACTCAGTGAAGGTTACACCCCGAGCGTAACTTTCACGCTACACGGAGGTACGTACACAATATGAATATATGCGTCGATTTAATCTTTTGACAAGTAACGCTTGAGCTACTTACATTATTGCCTTTATTTCAGATCTCGCCTCACACTTCCAGCCAACCTCAGTGGGTCAAACCGTAAGCATCGCTCTGCGGAACCCCATACCTGCAGCGTCAATGCCTGCTAACGGCATAATAGTTCTCGAAGTGCAGGCTTCGGCTCCGGGTGCCGTCACGGCGCACACCACGGTCGTGCTTACTGTTGTCACGGAAAGTGACCTCATTCCGATTGTTGAGCTCGTTTTCAGCGCAACCCATTACACTGGCACCTTTACCGAAGTGGGAGGTCTCGTGTTTACCACACCGATCACACTATCTCGAGGATACGACGCCACAGTGCAGTTCACTCTAGAAGGAGGTACGTGTTGCTTTGTTTCGATGGATAATTAATGTAACTGTATCTATACTCCGCTGAACTGTGTAGAACACAGACGCTGATGCTGACCTTTCTTTCAGATGACTCTCAGTGGTTCGGTCTGACGCGATCACAAAACTCGGCGATTCTGACTTTAACCAACGCGATTCCTGCAGCAGTAATAGCAAACAATCGAAATCTCATCTTCTCCGTCGTCGCTCAAAGACCCGGTAGCGCAGATGCCAGAAGCACCATTATCATCGCGCTAGCAGACGGTAAGCCTCTGGCAAACTCGCATAATTTTTACCTATATACGTTTAATATAACTACCAAAAAATGAGCAAAACTAACTGTCAACATTTTTGTCCGTTCATTTTTCAGAATACAATGACGGAATGAGCCTCCTCGGCTTCGAAAGGGTCACGTACGTCGGTACCTTCATAAATAACGCAGTAACTATTGACCCGATAGTACTCAGTGAAGGTTACACCCCGAGCGTAACTTTCACGCTACACGGAGGTACGTGCACATTATGAATATATGAGTCAATTTAATTTTTGACAAGTAACGCTTGAGCTACTAACATTATTGCCTTTATTTCAGATCTCGCCTCATACTTCAAGCCAACCTCAGTGGGTCAAACCGTAAGCATCGCTCTGCGGAACCCCATACCTGCAGCGTCAATGCCTGCTAACGGCATAATAGTTCTCGAAGTGCAGGCTTCGGCTCCGGGTGCCGTCACGGCGCACACCACGGTCGTGCTTACTGTTGTCACGGAAAGTGACCTCATTCCGATTGTTGAGCTCGTTTTCAGCGCAACCCATTACACTGGCACCTTTACCGAAGTGGGAGGTCTCGTGTTTACCACACCGATAACACTATCTCGAGGATACGACGCCACAGTGCAGTTCACGCTAGAAGGAGGTACGTGTTGCTTTGTTTCGATGGATAATTAATGTAACTGTATCTATACTCCGCTGAACTGTGTAGAACACAGACGCTGATGCTGACCTTTCTTTCAGATGACTCTCAGTGGTTCGGTCTGACGCGATCACAAAACTCGGCGATTCTGACTTTAACCAACGCGATTCCTGCAGCAGTAATAGCAAACAATCGAAATCTCATCTTCTCCGTCGTCGCTCAAAGACCCGGTAGCGCAGATGCCAGAAGCACCATTGTCATCGCGCTAGCAGACGGTAAGCCTCTGGCAAACTCGCATAATTTTTACCTATATACGTTTAATATAACTACCAAAAAATGAGCAAAACTAACTGTCAACATTTTTGTCCGTTCATTTTTCAGAATACAATGACGGAATGAGCCTCCTCGGCTTCGAAAGGGTCACGTACGTCGGTACCTTCATAAATAACGCAGTAACTGTTGACCCGATAGTACTCAGTGAAGGTTACACCCCGAGCGTAACTTTCACGCTACACGGAGGTACGTACACAATATGAATATATGCGTCAATTTAATCTTTTGACAAGTAACGCTTGAGCTACTAACATTATTGCCTTTATTTCAGATCTCGCCTCACACTTCCAGCCAACCTCAGTGGGTCAAACCGTAAGCATCGCTCTGCGGAACCCCATACCTGCAGCGTCAATGCCTGCTAACGGCATAATAGTTCTCGAAGTGCAGGCTTCGGCTCCGGTGCCGTCACGGCGCACACCACGGTCGTGCTTACTGTTGTCACGGAAAGTGACCTCATTCCGATTGTTGAGCTCGTTTTCAGCGCAACCCATTACACTGGCACCTTTACCGAAGTGGGAGGTCTCGTGTTTACCACACCGATCACACTATCTCGAGGATACGACGCCACAGTGCAGTTCACTCTAGAAGGAGGTACGTGTTGCTTTGTTTCGATGGATAATTAATGTAACTGTATCTATACTCCGCTGAACTGTGTAGAACACAGACGCTGATGCTGACCTTTCTTTCAGATGACTCTCAGTGGTTCGGTCTGACACGATCACAAAACTCGGCGATTCTGACTGTAACCAACGCGATTCCTGCAGCAGTAATAGCAAACAATCGAAATCTCATCTTCTCCGTCGTCGCTCAAAGACCCGGTAGCGCAGATGCCAGAAGCACCATTGTCATCGCGCTAGCAGACGGTAGGCCTCTTGCAAACTCGCAATTTTTTTTAACTATATACGTATAGTATAAGTACCAAATAATGTGCATAAATTAACTGTCTACACTTTCGTCTGTTCATTTTTCAGAATACAATGACGGAATGAGCCTGCTCGGCTTCGAAAGGGTCACGTATGTCGGTACCTTCATAAATAACGCAGTAACTGTTGACCCGATAGTACTCAGTGAAGGTTACACCCCGAGCGTAACTTTCACGCTACACGGAGGTACGTGCACATTATGAATATATGAGTCAATTTAATTTTTGACAAGTAACGCTTGAGCTACTAACATTATTGCCTTTATTTCAGATCTCGCCTCATACTTCCAGCCAACCTCAGTGGGTCAAACCGTAAGCATCGCTCTGCGGAACCCCATACCTGCAGCGTCAATGCCTGCTAACGGCATAATAGTTCTCGAAGTGCAGGCTTCGGCTCCGGGTGCCGTCACGGCGCACACCACGGTCGTGCTTACTGTTGTCACGGAAAGTGACCTCATTCCGATTGTTGAGCTCGTTTTCAGCGCAACCCATTACACTGGCACCTTTACCGAAGTGGGAGGTCTCGTGTTTACCACACCGATAACACTATCTCGAGGATACGACGCCACAGTGCAGTTCACTCTAGAAGGAGGTACGTGTTGCTTTGTTTCGATGGATAATTAATGTAACTGTATCTATACTCCGCTGAACTGTGTAGAACACAGACGCTGATGCTGACCTTTCTTTCAGATGACTCTCAGTGGTTCGGTCTGACGCGATCACAAAACTCGGCGATTCTGACTTTAACCAACGCGATTCCTGCAGCAGTAATAGCAAACAATCGAAATCTCATCTTCTCCGTCGTCGCTCAAAGACCCGGTAGCGCAGATGCCAGAAGCACCATTGTCATCGCGCTAGCAGACGGTAAGCCTCTGGCAAACTCGCATAATTTTTACCTATATACGTTTAATATAACTACCAAAAAATGAGCAAAACTAACTGTCAACATTTTTGTCCGTTCATTTTTCAGAATACAATGACGGAATGAGCCTCCTCGGCTTCGAAAGGGTCACGTACGTCGGTACCTTCATAAATAACGCAGTAACTGTTGACCCGATAGTACTCAGTGAAGGTTACACCCCGAGCGTAACTTTCACGCTACACGGAGGTACGTACACAATATGAATATATGCGTCAATTTAATCTTTTGACAAGTAACGCTTGAGCTACTAACATTATTGCCTTTATTTCAGATCTCGCCTCACACTTCCAGCCAACCTCAGTGGGTCAAACCGTAAGCATCGCTCTGCGGAACCCCATACCTGCAGCGTCAATGCCTGCTAACGGCATAATAGTTCTCGAAGTGCAGGCTTCGGCTCCGGGTGCCGTCACGGCGCACACCACGGTCGTGCTTACTGTTGTCACGGAAAGTGACCTCATTCCGATTGTTGAGCTCGTTTTCAGCGCAACCCATTACACTGGCACCTTTACCGAAGTGGGAGGTCTCGTGTTTACCACACCGATCACACTATCTCGAGGATACGACGCCACAGTGCAGTTCACTCTAGAAGGAGGTACGTGTTGCTTTGTTTCGATGGATAATTAATGTAACTGTATCTATACTCCGCTGAACTGTGTAGAACACAGACGCTGATGCTGACCTTTCTTTCAGATGACTCTCAGTGGTTCGGTCTGACACGATCACAAAACTCGGCGATTCTGACTGTAACCAACGCGATTCCTGCAGCAGTAATAGCAAACAATCGAAATCTCATCTTCTCCGTCGTCGCTCAAAGACCCGGTAGCGCAGATGCCAGAAGCACCATTGTCATCGCGCTAGCAGACGGTAGGCCTCTTGCAAACTCGCAATTTTTTAACTATATACGTATAGTATAAGTACCAAATAATGTGCATAAATTAACTGTCTACACTTTCGTCTGTTCATTTTTCAGAATACAATGACGGAATGAGCCTGCTCGGCTTCGAAAGGGTCACGTATGTCGGTACCTTCATAAATAACGCAGTAACTGTTGACCCGATAGTACTCAGTGAAGGTTACACCCCGAGCGTAACTTTCACGCTACACGGAGGTACGTGCACATTATGAATATATGAGTCAATTTAATTTTTGACAAGTAACGCTTGAGCTACTAACATTATTGCCTTTATTTCAGATCTCGCCTCATACTTCCAGCCAACCTCAGTGGGTCAAACCGTAAGCATCGCTCTGCGGAACCCCATACCTGCAGCGTCAATGCCTGCTAACGGCATAATAGTTCTCGAAGTGCAGGCTTCGGCTCCGGGTGCCGTCACGGCGCACACCACGGTCGTGCTTACTGTTGTCACGGAAAGTGACCTCATTCCGATTGTTGAGCTCGTTTTCAGCGCAACCCATTACACTGGCACCTTTACCGAAGTGGGAGGTCTCGTGTTTACCACACCGATCACACTATCTCGAGGATACGACGCCACAGTGCAGTTCACTCTAGAAGGAGGTACGTGTTGCTTTGTTTCGATGGATAATTAATGTAACTGTATCTATACTCCGCTGAACTGTGTAGAACACAGACGCTGATGCTGACCTTTCTTTCAGATGACTCTCAGTGGTTCGGTCTGACGCGGTCACAAAACTCGGCGATTCTGACTTTAACCAACGCGATTCCTGCAGCAGTAATAGCAAACAATCGAAATCTCATCTTCTCCGTTGTCGCTCGAAGACCCGGTAGCGCAGATGCCAGAAGCACCATTGTCATTGCGCTATCAGACGGTAGGCCTCTTGCAAACTCGCATTTTTTTTAACTATATACGTATAGTATAATATACTATACGTATATAGTTAAAAAAAATACGTTTATAGTTAAATGCGGTACGGCAGCGCTCTGAGGTCCTGGGTTCGAATCCCAGGTCGGGCAAAGTGATATTTGGGTTTTTCTGCTCAGTATTCAGCCCGGAGTCTGGAATTTGTGCCCGATATGGCGATAGGCTCGCCCCCTATCACATCATGGGACGGAACACACTTGGCGAAAAGTGGGTGCCATGGTTGCATCTCTGCATACCCCTTCGGGGTAAAATGCGTGATGTTGTGTGCGTATAGTATAAGTGGGCAATGCTCCGAAAAACAAGGTTTTGGCATCATTAACCTGGCTCATTTTTTTTTTAAATATTTGAATCATTTGCTTAGTTCATATTAAAAACATAATTTAAAGAAATATAAAAAGGATAAAACCCCTTAAATTGATAAATTAGACGAAGAAATGTATTTCATTGAAAATTTAAATTATCAGATAAATGAGATCAAGACAGGTGAATGAATATGGTAGCATATATTAATTTGTAAAACCATAAAAAAAACTACAATGTCATACTATCTATAATCAAAAGATTACAATAAGTTATCAATAATTATAAATATTATAATTATTATTAACTTAGTTTAAAGTTTAAAATGAACATCTCATGAAAACCTGCAAATAGTAATCAGTTTCTTTAACAGACACTTTCTCTATGTTCTATAAAATAACTAAATAAATCAATAAGTTTATAATAATCATAAATTTATCATAAACATAATTAATTGAGCTTATTTTTTTTTTATTAAAACATAATGAGGCATGTATTCTTTTGAGAATTATATTAGATCAACTATATTATATTTCTAAGACTGACTCACGCTGATTTTCCTAAACATGTTTAAGAAAATTAAGTCCTATTAAATGTTATCATCACAATCACATAGGAACGATTTCACTTCGGGGCTATTAGATAACTTTTTGGTAGAAATATAAAAAACATAATATTATTGAAATAATCATTATTCAGGTAGCAACTCTGTTTGCAATTTAATTATAATACTCAACCAATTAAAAAATGTTCAAAGATGATTATCAAAGACGTCTCGCCATAAGCCAATATTCGAAAAAATTTCAAATGTTTCATCATTATAATTTCGCAAATCCAAGTCCTCTGTCGTAGCATTTTCTTTTCCATTTTTTTTTTTTTTGCTTGGCTTCTTTTTCTAATTTTCTATTTTTTTAGTTATTATCTGTGAACGTGATATTAGCAGGCTAAACTTCAATATCAGTCAATATTGTAACACTGATTTTATTTGATTCTGGAGGTACAGACGCATCATAACCGTTTTCTTAAAGAATATTCGGGCAATCTAGTTATCATAATAAGCTAAGTTCTTTTGTAGATTCAGCTAATGGTACCACATACACACTAATATTATGAAGGGGCAGTATATTAAAACCTCGATGAGTATCATAAGGACATAAAATAGCTTCATCTAAACAGGAATTCCCGCAACAGCTCAACTTGCGAACAGTTAATAGACGCTGCGCTAAATTCGGACAAGATGAATTTTGTCTACTCTTAATTAACGAGTGATCCAAGTTTAGTAATATATGTCTCATCAGATATAATTAAATGTGATGGCAATAAAATATCATCCTTATTTTCTTGGAAGCGTTCAACATTAGATCCACATGTGCTTTCAAGAAGAGTATTAGAAGCTAGCAATTGAGCCGTTTTCTTCTGTTCCCTTTTTCCTTAAATAGTAAGCCTTGAAATTTCACCTCTATCTTTTTCTTTGAATTCTCTGTTTTCTTGGTGACATTTTTGAAATACTGAGTTGCTTTTTATCAGCCTTATGCCTAAGATATCTAAGTCAGTCTTTCTCTTGCTTTTCTTTCCACAAATTTTCGATAGTCTTAATCCAATTATATCTTGTTTTTCTGCTAACCGTTTCATGTTACATGAAATGATAATACTTCAATTTTTATAAAGTAAAAAACCTAATCCTGTTTAAAATTCTAATTTACCTGGCCCCTGTCTAATTCATCTGACGTAAATTCGCCAGAGAAATCCAGAATAATTAGACCCAGCTAAATGTTTAAATTCTTATTTTATCAGAATTCACAAGTAACAAATACATTAAAGAATTTTAAAACTGTTTCGATTCTCGGTGCTATGTTATAGAGAGTATTGTGTTAATATAAATTAAATAAAATACGATCATAAAAATTAGGCCACGTAACTTACAAAAGCCAGAATCGTTGATATTTTCGTGTTTAATTCACTATTTACGCTACATAGGAACATTCTTACTTCACGCTAGCACGGCTGCATCTATCACCAAAGATATGCCGAAACATTTCGGCCGATATGTCTTCACAGTTACTGCAGGTACTTGGCGAAAGCATGAGCCATAGAAATTATGCAAATACGTCTGGACATTTTTAAAACTTCTGTAAATACGATTGGTTTTTAATAATTAATCCACTATAAATGGTAAATCACGGGCGCATAGTTTAAATATCGATTTAGCTACTTTCAACTAATTAAAATATTGTATATATTTTTTTTTTAAAAATTAAAATCGTAAGTTGGACGTGTGGACGCGCCATATGAATGAGATTTTCCGTATTTTTTTTTTTACTGGAATATTATAATATAATATAAAAAAATATATGAATAGGCCTTTGTAGAAAACTAGTATAAGTACAATATGAAATATAGATATAATTAAAAATGACCAAAAAACACACATTATCTGACAAAAAACCTGTTTTTTTGTAGTTCAGAGAATTGCCCAAGTACCAAATAATGTGCATAAACTAACTGTCTACACTTTCGTCTGTTCATTTTTCAGAATACAATGACGGAATGAGCCTGCTCGGCTTCGAAAGGGTCACGTACATCGGTACCTTCATAAATAACGCAGTAACTGTTGACCCGATAGTACTCAGTGAAGGTTACACCCCGAGCGTAACTTTCACGCTACACGGAGGTACGTACACAATATGAATATATGCGTCAATTTAATCTTTTGACAAGTAACGCTTGAGCTACTTACATTATTGCCTTTATTTCAGATCTCGCCTCACACTTCCAGCCAACCTCAGTGGGTCAAACCGTAAGCATCGCACTGCTGAACCCCATTCCTGCAGCGTCAATGCCTGCTAACGGCATAATAGTTCTCGAAGTGCAGGCTTCGGCTCCGGGTGCCGTCACGGCGCACACCACGGTCGTGCTTACTGTTATCACGGAAAGTGACCTCATTCCGATTGTTGAGCTCGTTTTCAGCGCAACCCATTACACTGGCACCTTTACCGAAGTGGGAGGTCTCGTGTTTACCACACCGATCACACTATCTCGAGGATACGACGCCACTGTGCAGTTCACTCTAGAAGGAAGTACGTGTTGTTTTATTTCGATTAGTAATTAATTTTACCGTATCTATAATCCGCTGACCTGTGTAGATCACAGACGCTGATGCTGATCTTTCTTTCAGATGACTCTCAGTGGTTCGGTCTGACGCGATCACAAAACTCGGCGATTCTGACTTTAACCAACGCGATTCCTGCAGCAGTAATAGCAAACAATCGAAATCTCATCTTCTCCATCGTCGCTCGAAGACCCGGTAGCGCAGATGCCAGAAGCACCATTGTCATCGCGCTAGCAGACGGTAGGCCTCTGTCAAACTCGCATAATTTTTACCTATATACGTTTAATATAAGTACCAAAAAATGAGCAAAACTAACTGTCAACATTTTTGTCCGTTCATTTTTCAGAATACAATGACGGAATGAGCCTGCTCGGCTTCGAAAGGGTCACGTACGTCGGTACCTTCATAAATAACGCAGTAACTGTTGACCCGATAGTACTCAGTGAAGGTTACACCCCGAGCGTAACTTTCATGCTACACGGAGGTACGTACACAATATGAATATATGCGTCAATTTAATCTTTTGACAAGTAACGCTTGAGCTACTTACATTATTGCCTTTATTTCAGATCTCGCCTCACACTTCCAGCCAACCTCAGTGGGTCAAACCGTAAGCATCGCACTGCGGAACCCCATTCCTGCAGCGTCAATGCCTGCTAACGGCATAATAGTTCTCGAAGTGCAGGCTTCGGCTCCGGGTGCCGTCACGGCGCACACCACGGTCGTGCTTACTGTTGTCGCGGAAAGTGACCTCATTCCGATTGTTGAGCTCGTTTTCAGCGCAACCCATTACACTGGCACCTTTACCGAAGTGGGAGGTCTCGTGTTTACCACACCGATCACACTATCTCAAGGATACGACGCCACGGTGCAGTTCACTCTAGAAGGAGGTACGTGTTGCTTTATTTCGATTGGTTATAAATTTAACTGTATCTATACTCCGCTGAACGGTGTAGAACACAGACGCTAATGCTGATCTTTCTTTCAGATGACTCTCAGTGGTTTGGTCTCACGCGATCACAAAACTCGGCGATTCTGACTTTAACTAACGAGATACCTGGAGCAGTAATGGCAAACAACCGACATCTCATCTTCTTTGTTGTCGCTCAAAGGCCTGGTAGTTCTAATGCCAGAGCTACGATTGTCATCTCATTGAATAACGGTAGGTACAATATCTTCAGTTTGTATAAAAATATTCGTTCACATTGTTTACAACATGCTACGTCTTGTCACTCATATTATTTTTAAATCATTTACAGAGGGTATTTTTAATGCCTCGAAGAAAGAAGTGGAATTATTCATCAATAGTCGTCCCCGATGAAAAGGACTCGTTTATGAATCATAATTATTGTTGAATTTAATGTATTCTAATTTATATGTTTTATCCTAGAATTTGTTACTTTTCTACATGTCTCTTCTTAGTATTATCATTATCTTACGACTGTGGTTTTCATACATCAAATCGTTTAAGGCAAACCAACATTTATAAAAAAAAATATTGCGTTCAGGCAGGTTAAGGGATTGTTTTGTTGATTTCAGATGCGAACATAGAATTGGATGTGCGTTTTGATAGAGTTCTATATGATGGAATTATTCGAAACAATGTCGTCGTGCATGAAAAAATTCTACTTGAAGGCTATACTGATCAAAATATTGAAATAAATGGCGGTAAGGACCCAGCGCCTTGTTCTTCCAATTATTTGTTCTTAATTTCTGTGTATTGTTTTTTATAGGGGCACGGCAAATTAGCCTCTCTGAACCTGATGGTAAGTGGAGTAGGGTGAAGTTGAATGTCGACTGATGAGAGATGATTACCTCTCGATAGTCGACACAATTGTGCCGGCCTGTTGGAACCGGATATACACAGACTGATCCCGAAACGTGACACACTTACGTGGGCCATTATATTGCTGTACAGGCGGATATAAAATATATTCTACAAACAGCAATTGCTTGTAAATTTCCTCCACATAAATTATACCTCATTAACATTATTCAGAGTTCTCGGGTTTGTTCGTGGCGCGGGTGTCGAATGGTGAACTATTTGTGCAAAAGTGGAATTGGGCCACAATACCAAACGTCAATCACATAGCGTTGGAGCTGCAAGTGTCTACTGCGCGCGCTATTCTGTTGCTTGTCGTAGATCATTCAGGTAATCATTCTTCACTTTTTATGTTCTTTCTTTTGTCTACTATTTTGACAAGAAGTATTTACAGGATTTTTGTATATTATGTAATTTCAATTATAATTAATTCAAAATAAATGAAATTTATCCTTTAGAATTAAAAAAAAACTTTTTTTTCCATTAAGTGATACGGAATTATATAATATATAGAACATAATGATCAACATAAAGTTTTTTCTTAGGTGAAGAGCCTTCTATACCTGTGGTCACGTTCAACTCTCCCTCATACAGCCTGAGCGTGGACAACACACAGACTGGCTTCATTGGACGCGTGGTTGCGACTGCTGACAATGGAGAAACCATCAGATACTCTATATCATCTAATGGTAAGTAGCGAACTATGCATTTACAGGACTTACCTATTTTAGGATTCAGAAATAATTTTCAAAATGGTATAGAAAATTAGATACTTAGGTTTTGGAGAGAGAGTTATATTCACTGGCTGCGTTTCTAGTAATATAATCTCGTTATCAGGAAAACATTTTAAATATATTGTTATCTCATACATAATAGGTAATAACATATATAAAAATGGGACAGTATTATGATGCTATTGAAACCAAACGCCTTGAACAAATTTTAAGCAATCTTACATTTTTGCGAACTTACTATATGAAATATGGTATGAATTATACTACAATTTATTTATTATCTACTTTTATATATAAGCTACTCTTATACTTGAATATTTATGATTATAAAGAACAATTTTATTTAGTTTAAATATCTTTAAGTAACCAAATCTTTCGTTTGAAAATATAAGCTAAAGAATTAAAATCCGACTGCGAAGTATTTTTAAAAGTACTATTACTAAAAATTGCGGTCTTCAATAATTACGGTTTTGTCACCTCTACAACCGCGCTGGCACGCAACTGTAATAACGTTTTAATTTATATGAGTCGACACCTACAAGCTACATCTCTACCTACAGGCTTTACTTTATTTTTGCATAAAATTATAATCAAAATCGTTTATTAAGATATCGTAATAAAAATTATATAATTGAACGAAGTCTTTGCCTATTGCGATAAATATTTAACATCTAGAAAGTAACTAAAAAAGAAACCATAGTACCTACACATGATACAATACTAAACCTACATAGCCATTCTTTAGATCTGACGGAGTCGGCTAAACAAAGTACAGTACAATATAAAACTGTGATTTATAAAATATTATTTCCAGATCATCTTGCAGACCGGCTCTCAATAAACGACAATGGTGAAGTCCATTTATCCGCTCCAGCGCCTAGCGGAGTTTATTCTGCGGTAGTTATCGCAACTACTGTCTTTACACAGGCCCGATCTGAGGCTACGGTATGTGAAATTGTCTTACAGCCATTTTCATTAAACAACCCCAATCGCTTTTTCGATCCATCGCGAAAAAAGAACAAAGTTTTTGTCTTAATATGCTTTACAGTTATTTTGATTGGTTTCTTTTCGAGATCGGTTCAACGATTTAGGTTCGGATCGTTTATATCGTTAAAATTATCAAATCCATACCATATAGTTACGCCCGTATTCATAGACTTTTTTTATCTAAGGACGGAGCAAAGCTGTGATAACAAGTCTGTTTTTCAGTGCTGACGGCATGACAGCCTTCGCAGTTCGTAGACATAGAGCCGTTGTGATTGGCTTATATTGTTGTACCTTAATATTAGCCAATCACTACGGCCCTATGTCTGTTTCTTAGTGCCGTTGGGTACTGAGAAACAGACTTGTTATCACAGCATTGCTCCGTCCTTTGATAAAAAAACGTCTATGAATAAGGGGGTTATAATATAATCTGAAATAAATTCTATAAATATGTTGTCATTTACATGACACTAGTTTATATTCGTACTTGCATTCTTCGCTTCAGTATTCATTGTTATAATATCTGTGGCTTCCTGTGTCATGTTATTTAATTATTATTGTAATGTTTATGAATTTATGGACACATCTTAAGAAAGACATCCTTGTGTCTGACATTTGTAATGGTAATAAGCATTTTACTTTGATTGCATCGACCTGTTTAATAATTTTTATGACGGAATATGACCACAATGTTGCATTACTTGCATATTTAATACCATTCTTTTCTTCTTTCACAGCTCCACATAACCGTGACCACAGTAACAACTTGTGGTGATGACAACCTGGTGTTGCCACCGTTAATAATCCTAAACAGAGACGAAGAAGTAGCTCATCAAAATCTAGTCGTTCTAAACGAAACTGAGCATCCAGGATGCCGCTTCGTTCTTACCAACCGTTGGCCAGCTAATCAGTCGTGGCTATACATTGATGAAGCAGGATTACATACAAAGGCAATCGACAGAGAGCACGAATCCATAGCTTTTATGACATTGTCACAAGTCCAAGTGGAACTCACATTACTATGTAATGATGAAACCGCTAGAATGAAACGCTCGCTTGATACAAGACCAGAATGGCTTAGTCGGTACGATTACGGAACTAATGAATGGATCCTAACTGACAACATTTCTTACAATCCCAGGCGAAGTTTAGTCAATTTAATCGTCAATGATATAAATGATAATCGTCCAATATTTATCGGAAAAGAAAATGAACCAATCGCAGTTGGCTATCCGATAGACGACTTAGTGGAAACTGTTATGCCCCGTTCTTTAGCGGAGTTACAGGTAAGTCAACTAATAAATAAATATTGTATTTAGTATTAGACAAAGGGAATCCATTTATGTAATAAACGAGGAAATAGTTTTTTTAGTTTTTTTTGATAATCATCCGGGCAATTAAATCCATAATTTAATACTCTATTCCATTAATGCAATATCACTTCGATTAGGTAACCTTGAAAATCTGAGGGAAGCGTCAACTCAGTCACCTGTTTAAAATTTAACTTTATCTTTGGTAGAATCTGCACAACGATAAAGAATAACAATGTGTAATGACTAATGACGGTCTTCGTAACAAAACCGCGCACTGACCATATAGTAATAATAATTAAAAGCTATTAATAAGAAAAACCAAACATCGTATTTTATAATATTTTAGTTATCTTTACTTTGGTTGTTTTTTTTTTTTATTATTTTTTATTTTGCTTATTGTTTCATTGGTTTCGTAATGAAAATGCCACGACATTTTTTTATTCCATTTATCTACTCCTAAAGTACACATCATGTTAATTTGCAACGATCGCTGGCAAATTAATAAGGAACATTTTGATAGTTTAAAATTTTCAAACAGACGTAAAATTGTTTTTAAAGCAATTATTCATAAAAGACTATTCTCGTTGACTCGTATACCGAAAATTTATAGAACGACTGCTCAAGGCCGTTTGGTGGGGGGAAGGTCTTAACGTTATTTACCAATTTTTTATATATAAATTGGATTACAATGTATCCTATTTTATTTATTATTGATGATGACTAATGCTTTTATAGATTCACTAAAATTCACTTAAGCACACATAAAAAACCTACTAACAAAATTATAATTTGTCCATTAGCTTTTACCGAAATATCGAGAGGAGACTAAAATTACACAAACAGGATTTAGGTATGATGGACATAGTAAATGACTTTATTTATAAACATGACACTGGCTTACGAATAAAATAAAATATAATCGTGCATAATGAATAATATAAATAAGTAAATAATGCAAATTCTTGTGTATAACACATAATATATTGTATAACAATAACGTAATCGGTCATGCATACGTTTATAAAACAACTTAATTCTTTTTTGTATTTATTTGTCATATTATACTTTTTATTTGTTAACAACACACGCAGTAAAGGAGCTTATATGTTATTCACATTGTTAATAAAACCTCAATGGCACTGTGTAACTCCAACCGCAGCAATGATACAGCAAAACATAATAAGCTTACAATACTGGATTTTATTCTGCATTTTAATGAGAAATTTCTGCCTTTTGCATAATAGTTTTGGATTTCCAATCAAAACGGAGTTTTGCATCTAGGTTATGGTAGCAGTTCCGCCCGAAAAATTTCTTCCTATAAAAAAGTCAGTAATATGTTCCGGGATGAAAAGTAACATACAATATGTTAAACCAGGATTTGGTACATCGCTGTGAGGTTCTTTTAATTTATTTCTATCGTCTCAATATTTTCACAAACTGACACATTTATATTAGCACGCGACTTCGCCTGCATGGAAATCCTTACCCGCAACAAAAGTCCATAAAACCCTGAACGATTCCAGAACCATCTATGTAACAAATCAGATTACAAATACCATTACATTTTTCAGGAGTAAATTTCCGGGATAAATAGCAACCTATGTATGGCTATTACATGGTTTACCTGGATCAGTTGTTTCTGGGTTAACTTCTAACATCCAAATACTGTTATTGATAAGATACAATTAGTAAGATTATACCCTATCTCTTATATACCATATATACCTTATAAGATAGAAACATTAGGCGGCTGTAAACTATTTTACAAAGTATGTGTAATTCAAAAAGCGTTCCGTAAATCCAAAGCTGTAAAGCTTATCTCTTTGCAGCTATCTCCGCTACTCTGCAAATCCTAAGCCAGGGCCGTCTAGAAAATGATCGCAAACTCCGATATTCGTCAACCTTATAAAATAAATAACTTGACTTCTGTCTGTCGTGTATTAATTAATCAGAAAAGAATTACATACATATATTCTGTTATTGCGAGGCATCAGAAAGGCTTATTTTATAATCTGTTGTTGGGGTGATCGAGTATCGAAGATCCATCTCAAGTTTCGCATTATTATCAGATCGAGTTGCATGTTTTTATATAGGTATTAATTACCTTCATACGTAAGGCGATAAATTAATTAAACATGTTTATTCTTGTTAACCTACCTATTGTTATGTGAAAGTATATGTCTAATTTTAATCAAACATCTAGAAAGTTAAACGAGAAATGCTTATATATATACTTATATGTGAAAAATTAATAACCTTGTATTTCTTTATAATAAATAGCATGTTTTTCCCAATTTTTCTAAAAATATTTCACACTTCCCGTATCTTACATCGTTTTATCGCCCTTATTTCGGCAACATCATGACGAGGGTGCCTTAATAAAATGCCTTCATCGAGATTCGATAATATGTTTAAAAGTTATTTATCTTTAAGAATAAAGATACTAACAAAACATGATCTATTACTTCCGATCTATGGAATATCAAAAATCAGTGCAAATGTAGATATTTAACGGTACGATCAAGTCGCTCCGGTGATAGTCATGGTCACGACTGCCCAAAAACATCCGCAACACCAACCAGCATTTCGAATTATATTCCATAATACTGCTCTACGTTTCTCACACTTATAAATTAAGGGCAGAATTAATAAATCAATCTCATCTTCAAGTAAAATCTCTAGTAGACATTTTCAGTCTTACTTATAAAATATTCGCTAAGCTATGCTTAGTTAAAACACAAATTTACTCGATCAACTGTAAGTCGAAACCCGCTATCTTGCCTCCTAATAAGGTTTTGTCATATTTTTGAGATCAGCCTATGTATTTGCGGTTCCAACAGGCCGGCATAATTATGTCGACTACCGAGGGGTATATATTTATGATACAGAATAATTTTCTATTTCGCCTCAAAAGAAATTAAAAGACCGTGTTTAGCAAATTAAATTTGTTTTTGTCCCCAATGAACTTACAAGTTAAGTACCTACTTAATTTAATAAGTATAAAAAGTTTGAAGTGCCCAAAAGCTGGGGCGCGGTGGAAACTTCTCCAATCGTATGTAGGTACAGTCCGTACTATAATTGCTTCACAAATTCGAATCACACACTGCTCATTATCTATAAACGTTAAGTTTAATATAAATATTTTTGTCAAAATATTTTTTGTGCAGAAAAATATTACTAAGGATATTAAATTATATACGCCATATTTTGAAATTTTAAATTTGTTTAAGAACTACTAACCAACTGTACACACATAATACACACGTACACATACCAATGCCCAAGTTGTCTCTTTAATGAGTGTTGAGCACGTCTGCTACCGGTTCTACATTTGGCATTCTTTTTAATTTTTGACAATCGGTTAAGTACTGCTGCCAAAAATAGACGGAATTTTCGTGCTTTACGGCTTTTGTCATGTCTATAACTGAAATAAATCTAATAGCCCATAATATGATAGGACCCTTTCATTTATTAATTGATTTAGTGGTGCTTTACAACTAGCTGTTCCAGTTATAAATGTCCTTAAAATGCTTCCTTAATTCATTATTTTATCTACCACTTTGCTATGGATGGAAATGGACAATAAATATTTCCAACTCCTCCTCATCCTTCTATTTGATTAATGTCGTTTCGGTATAATGTCAGATTAATGTTCCCTAACACCCGCCGGGCTTCACCAGTCAGTGTCATAAAATGCGTGCCATTGCTGATCCTGGCTTACAAGGTGCAGCGGCGGGTGTGAGGCGCTTGTGTCACCGCCTACGAGAAAGCGACGTATCTACTATATTCTTGTTCAAGAAACGTATAATAGATGTAGATCTCATATAAATAAAGAGACATATATAAATAGTTGATCGCTGACTGTTCACACTACCGGCGAGAACTCACTCTGAAGAAGTTTTGCGAGTAATAGCCCATCGCAGTCGAACAGTTGCTATAGCCCAGCGACAAAACTATCAAAACTATACACTCGCTCCTCAAAGGTCGCTAACTCGTTTATAGTTTCTATACCTAATCGCTTCTCGTTCATCGTAGGCAGTAAGACCAGTGCCTTAGGACAGAAAAGTCTCTGCTGGCAAAAATTAAGTCTGAAAACAATATCCCACTGCTGTTAATTCGTTCCGTGTTTATAGTTTTACCACTAGCAATAAGTACAAAGGAATAATTTATACAAAGCTCAGAGTAGTTTTAGACATTGTTTAAACACCAAACGGGTTAGTTACCTACGTCTTGTTTTATATTAATGTAGAATTTATTATAAACATTATATTACTAACTAGTTTTGAATGTTAACATTTTGTGTGTTTTTCTGTCGGGTATATATTAAGTGTTTGCATCATGCTCGTAACGTTACGTTCAGCTTTTAATAATAAATATAAGATTCCTGCCAAAATGTCTCAGAAGGAGGCTATCGAAATCCCACATAAAGATACTAAAGCATTATTTCTTTTTAAACCCAGTGTCAAGCATTTTTTGGAGTTTAAAAGGATTTACTTATGTGGATAGTGATATTTGTTTTTACTCTTATCTCTATTTTTTTTTAGATTTTATTCACGGCTCTACCAATGTCTCAAAATTTTACGGCATAAAAATTAGCCTACCTACTTTCCAGAGTATCGAACAATCTCCTTACCAAATTTATTCGAAATTGTTTAAGTGGTTCAGCCGTGAAAGCATAATAGACAGACAAATTAACAATTATTTTCGCATTTATAATATAAGTTAATGGTATTTAGGATTGTAAAAAAAATATCTGGATATACATTATAATAAAATTTACATTGCTAGCTTTGTTTAAGTATGTTGTAGCTTCTCATTGCCAGAATGTAATTAAAATTATTTTTGTTTAAGCCATTATGACCTCTGACATCCATTATACAAAAATATGTGCAAAAAAAAATTTGCATCAGACCCGAGTCAACTCTTAAGCATGTTTGTGTTGTATTTTCATTGAGATAGGTTGCAGTCTGCAAGGTTATCCCGAAATCCATTGGCGTAGCCAGGAACTTTCTGTAGGGAGGCAGCTAACTGAAACCGCGAGACTTTTTCCAAGACGGACAAAGATGTTTATAGGATCGGAGCAGCTCAACCTTGACCTCCCCTTCCTGTTCCTAACAACGCTAATGTCCCCAACATAGTTAATGAAATAAAAAAAATACTGCACATTCCTTCATTTTTAAATAAGAAAGGATGTTAAGAGATTTGAACAAAAAAACTGACAATAAGGAAAATATCGTATTGTTTTCAGGCGACTGATGCAGACGTCGGTATAAATGCAGCTTTAGTTTACTGGAGCACTGAAGAATTGATATCAGTCGCGCCGACAACTGGCTTTGTTCACGTGCGGGATGGAGTCAATTTAGAAAACAATACACGGCTTGTAATACACGCTACCGATCGGCGAGGCACAGGTCTCAGTGGCTCCATAGAGCTTCTGGTAAGTAAACCTGTAGTTGCAGTTGTAACAGCTTACAGATGATTACAATAAACTATCGTAATCTCTAGTCTAAAATCAGTTGTGATACGGAAAATTCTTGCCGTCGGTCTGCACCTAGAAATCTGTACTGTCATCAAAATACATGAATATGACGCAATCTTAGTGGATCCACAGATTGTCGATACATTTAGATGGTATGAAATGATTGACATTATAAATATTATATATAATGTCTATGCAATATCTTTAGTATTAATGCGTTAGTGTTTATTTGAAATGTTCTGCTATTTTAATTTTATTAAAACGTGTTAGCATTTTATAAATACATACAGAGTGGCGCAAAGATTATCACATTATTTCTTTTTCACACAGTACAATTTTTTATAGAACGATTTGCAAAGTATTAATGAAATATAAACATTCGTTTAGCATATTTTTCTCGTTATAATAATTTATAAAATTTCGCTGTTTATAATAACTTAAATTTAATTACATAAATAGTCCATTGAAATGTTACATTTTTTAGGCCTTACCTTGCGTTTTTTAGAGGACGCAATTTTATTTTTTTGAAGTGTAGGGGGGGTCAGTCTAAAGCTAAAACCAAGTTTGTGGGGTCGCCACCCTTGTCCGACGGCCGGCATCTTGGGTTGAAATGATTTTTACGATGTATCTCTTAAACTATTTATCTGACAAAAATGTATAAATATTTTTGTTGCAAATTAAATTCTCTACAACTTTGGTCTAGTAACTTTTGTTGTAGAACTATAAATAAAAAGTTATAAGCGAAAATGTTAAGAAATTCAATGTTAAGCAATATCCATTGCAACGTCATCCAGAACGTGTGTTTATAAGGTTCATAATACTTTTTTGTACTCTCATTAATACCCAAATACCCAAGGGACCATTAGGGAACAAAAGAACATCTGCCTGCTATTATTATTATTATTTCTAACCTCTCTTATTGTAAGAATAGCTGATAATATCGTTCAACTTATATGTTTTAGTTGTGCTACATATTTCTGTACGTGCGGATGTATTTTATTCTGTTTCTAATTGTGAAGACGATTTCGAATGATTTTAGACACGATTTTAACTTTAGTGAAAACTACTTTTTTTTATGAGCATTTTGACTTTTAAAAGACTTTTAAAAGTTAAAATGCTAATAAAAAACTTACTTACGACAACTTCAACACAATATTATCAGCTATTCTTACAATAAGAGAGGTTAGAAATAATAATAATAATAGCAGGCAGATGTTCTTTTGTTCCCTAATGGTCCCTTGGGTATTTGGGTATTAATGAGAGTACAAAAAAAGTATTATGAACCTTATAAACACACGTTCTGATATGGATATTGCTTAACATTGAATTTCTTAACATTTTCGCTTATAACTTTTTTATTTATAGTTCTACGACAAAAGTTACTAGACCAAAGTTGTAGAGAATTTAATTTGCAACAAAAAATATTTATACATTTTTGTCAGATAAATAGTTTAAGAGATACATCGTAAAACCATTTCAACCCCTATTTTCAAGATGGCGGCCGTGGGACAAGGGTGGCGACCCCACAAACTTGGTTTTAGCTTTAGACTGACCCCCCCTACACTTCAAAAAAATAAAATTGCGTCCTCTAAAAAACGCAACCCCAAATTTAACTTTTCAATGGACTAAAATTCTATATAAAATTATGAATAAAGTACGTAGTAATTAACAAATACTATGTAGATAAAACTTCTGTTTGACAAATAGATGCAAGAAAACTTTTGTTATGAATCAGCATAACTTTAGACCAATAATTCTATTTCGTAGGGATAATTTTATAACATCGCATTTTTTTTATTTTTGGGAATTAAAAACTAGTGGCATATTACATTAAAACTAATACCGGACATATATATTTTTTTAAATATCAAATAATGCATTTATTAGAATATCAAATGTAAATTGTGGTACAAACATTTATAAGTTATTATTTATTATTTAACTTTTCGGACGTGTTTTAACTAGTACTATCTGTGAATTCAATTGTTTAATAACATTTGCTTTATCCCAGAAGAGTCAATAGAACCGCAACTAGTGCATCCACATTATGCCAAGAATCTTTGGCAAACTTTGCCTACAATTCAAGATTTTTAATTTAATGCAAATGATTTTTTAAAAAATATATATAATTATTTGTAATACGTCTTAAAATTGTTCATAAATTACAATATGCTTTAGTCGTTAGATGCCATTTTATAAATGCCGTGACATAGAAAATGTAAAATTTAAGAAACACGGAAGGCTATACGCACCTTTTTTTATTGTTTTATAACCTGTTATTTTTTTTATATTAAGTATTTTTATCCTTTACACTAATGTAATTTTGTAGCATAACTGAATAAAACCATGTTTTGTTAGTATCAAAAGGTCGCTGTTACCTGCGGAGCTTATTTAAATAAAACTATTCAAATCTTCTGTATTAACCAATAAGTCATGCCTTGTAAATGATTCCAAGTAACTCTACACGAAAATACAAAATGGAAAAGAAATAAATCGCACAAAACATCCAGGTGGCAATAATTTTTGCATACCTAGTCAGCAGCGAATTGTGTTAACGTAAAATCATACATTGTATTTTAATTATATCAATCTATCGAATTCGGGTGTTACAACTTCTTTTAATGGATCGGCTTTCGCTCTGTTTGTACCATAATTTATGCTCACGCCCATGTCACTATAGGGATGAGCAAAATGATATACTCGTATAATGTACTGTTTGCATTTCTATTACCATATTTTGATATGTAGTAAGCTAATAAGGACGATGAGTATAGATTCAAATAATAAATAACTAAAGTTAATTTTGCGACCAAAGCGTCTATTTAAATTTTGTTTCCGTGACCGAGGAACCAAAGCTATGACATTACCTGTCTTGCATCCTAAATATTGTGTATCAGATTACCTGAAGGCGTGAGTTATCTCCATCTAGCTCACCTTTTTTCCTCTTTACTCTTTGCAAAGAAAAAGCTCATAACAAAATAAATCACAATGTGTTATTTATTCTTTTACCTGTACGAAGAACCGGTAAAAATAAAGAAATATCCGACAATCGTAAATAACGCAACTTAACTTTTGTGTTTGATTCACTGTCGTCGGATTTTCAAGGTCCTCACCAAAAATGTGTTTATAGCGGAATAAAAATGCTGAGGTTGTTGTCTTTATTGTCCCCTTGTATGACTTCTTAGACATGACATCATACGCGATGATATTATTTACACTAGTTTTATAATGGACATGGTATTTTTTTAAGCTTCCGGCAATTTGCCGCAATCAAAACCATTGAATATAATCAGCCGTTTTTATATTTTCACGCATTAGGTAATCATAATATCAAACGTTCAAAACGCATTTTTTTTTTATTATACAAATCAAATTTCCTAAAATATAATGGATAAATCAAAAAATAATCATATTAAAAATATTGCTACTCAGTTTTAGCTTTTTATGGTTTACGCATCCGTATTCTTAATTATTTAATTGCATTTGTAGGGTTTTTATATCAAAATGAGTAAACCGGATGGGACACATCCTCGCACTTTTATGCGGACTAACCACCTTCTCGATATAAACAGGTTGTTCGTTTAATTGTAAATGGAAATACTGAATCATTTACATGGTATTCACATAGTTTATTAATTAAATTCTATATTAACATAATGTAATGATGTGTCACAGAAACATACCGATCAGGTTAACTTAACGCACATTTTTTTCGATATTCGTAACCGTCTACTTCGTATGTAAAAAATGTGAAACTCAATACCCACAATTTGCAACAAAAACATTAACCTTATATTTAACCGTTCATAATATATGTACACTAAACAGCTATTTTCTTTCAGGTAAAATTAATAAACACAGAAAATATTGTGATTTTAACTGTTAGAGATGCTTTCCTTGACGATGAGTTCAATATTTTGGCTGAACTAAGCACCGCCCTTGGGTACGAGGTGAAAGCTCTGAGGTCAACTGTTATGCCCGCTGGCGGTCAAGCAAATCGAGATGGCAGTTCAAGGAAGCAACGTAACACGCAAGCAACCGGATCGTCCCTACAGCTTTATATTTATGGAATGATGGAACGTGAACCGGTGTCTGTTGAACGACTCACTGCGTAAGATCTTTATTGATATCTACAATTGTTAATTTCTTTTCCGTATTTTTATGTTTAGGTTTAATAAATAAATTTTATTGCTTTCAGTGATGTAAATAACAATGCAATAGTCGCGGTCAATGTTGCGAGCGTCGTATCGTTGGAAGATTATCTAGAAGGTCAAGAGATATGCGTCATTCCAGGACGTGATACCGGCTTGTTGGTAGCGACCATCCTCCTTAGCATCCTGCTCTTCATACTAATCGTGTTGATAGCCGTATGGTTTATACTAAAGCGGTAAGTTTAAACAAAATACTATTCTAAAAATATCCTTTTACTTGTACTCGACTTATGCAATATTTTATTTGCAGACGAAAGGAGCGAAACAATTACGACGAGTTCAGTGACCAAAACAGCTTAGCATCCAGAAATGAGTCACTCGGCTCGCAACCAAAAATAATAATTGCACCAAAACCTAGACTTAATATTGATGAAATAAAGAAAAGTGAACGGAGACTTCAAGATATGTTGCAAGCTACTGCTCCAGAGCCAGAAGTTAGGCCGACGACATCGAGGAACGAATATCCACCAGAATCTAAAGTTGATATGTCACTGATTGATTCTCCAGCACCAGTCGTGACTGTTATACAATCAATAGATAAACTAAAGGATGCTACCGATGAATCAGACACAGATGAATTTGGGGAAGTCCCGACTGCTAGAAGAAAATCAGTAGTCACTTTCAATGAGAATGTAGAAAAGATTATCCATGTGGAAGACAATGATAATTTAAGCGCAGAGCCGGATTACGAGATATATAAATTGTAAATATAATATAGCGAATCACGCCTGTTAGATGGCATGTTTCTGACGCATTAACAATTCTGCGTAAATCGCCTATGTAATACAAAGATACTCAAACAAAGCCATCTTTTACTTGTATATATAGGTAAAATGCTGTGACTAACATAAATTGAGATAAGTTAAGTCTATATTTAGTTGTATACTAAAAATATAATAAAATTTATTTATTTATAATTAAACTATTTATTAAGTACATCATAAATGAAAAGTATTACTATAATATCTTGCTTGTACCTAATCATTAAACCCTGAAGACAGACTATGCGTAATATAGTCATTAATTGTCTATAATAGTTATTGGTGCTAATGAATTTTCATTAGCATCTCCATGCTTTACAAAAATGGTTTATTAAATAAATATCGGAAATCTCATAGACAGCAAATACTTCAAATCATTTTGTTTACGGAACAATGAGAGTGAAGAACACGTGTAAGTATATTCGAAGGTAAAGTTAACTCCATGAACAGAAATTCTTGATGATTTTGACCATGATCTTATATGAAGATGTCGCATTTTAGATTGAAGGGACAGTTCCTGCAACAATAAAAAGTTCTTACGGTTATGTGTAGATACCTATAGGAATTGTTAATACTAAGGAGAAGACTGTCTCGGTAGCCTAACATGGTACGAGTACAACTACCGCACTGAGGTCCTAGGTTCGAATCCCGGGTCGGGTCAAATTAATTGTGACTGGGTTTTTACATCTTAAAACATTACTCAGTCGCAGCTCGGAGTCAAGAAGTTTGGCGACGTGATACCCCTATACCTCGGAAAGCACGTAGAGCGGTTATTCCTGCGCTTGATCTCTCTGCGAACATGTCGGATTGCCGTCTCACCGGACTATGAGAGTGAAGGACGGAAAGTGCACCTGTGTGTTGCGCACACACTTGTGCACTGTAATATATCCTGCGTACTTGGCTGATCTCCGTTGAAATTGGCCGCCGTGGGCGAAATTCGGAATTTATGAAACAAACCCTAAGGCTAATCAACTAAATTATTAGTATTACTCCGGAAAGAAATGTTACACGCAATTTTATCTATTAGAACAAGTTGGTACCTAGCGAACATTAGACAAGTGGGACTATATATCAAATTAACGATGAAATTATAATCCACCGGATACCGAAGGTGCTTGACCCAACATATATTTTATTTTTTCACGTCGAAATCCATTTACATATTTCTGTGGAATTCGCGAGCCTAAATATTCCTCTTTCTCTCTCCCTCTCTATGTCTTTCTCTTTCTTTTATCCTCACAGCTCTTGCAAAAGCAGACCCTTGAACATTCAATTCAAGTTCGAGGAGCAAGCAACAAAAAAAAAAACTATCGCATTTCAATTATAAGTATTCTAACCAATTTAAATTATGCGGATATCAATTATATTTCGCCCACTTCGAATGCGCATGATATTGTTTTAGACTAGGTACCTAACCTAAATACTTAATATTAAATATAATATAACACTAGAACACCCGTGAATCTTTCCAGTCAGGGAGCAACTGATGAACCAACAATTGCCAATCTTTTTCTGTCCTAAATGATATGAAACCAGCCTATCGGCATATTTGGCTAAAATTGCAGTCCATGGATATACTCTTATTTTTTTATAAATGTATAAAAAATGTACTTGTCTGATTTTGGAATCAAATCCAACGTTCACTTCGCTAATGACAACTGGGCATTAAACTAATAAATCAATAATTTTATAAATACAAAAAAAATGAGATATTTTATTATCTATAAGCGCCAAGGGTTTCGAGTGCCTAAAGCACTCACCCAAAAGACCTGTGCGTTTGTATAAGCCGGCCCTGTCAGGCTGACAAACGTATAGTCAGGTAAAAAAAATAGGTATAAGTGCTGATATAAAACTATTTTTCGGATTTTTAATACCCGCGTTAAAATCTGTAAAATAGTTTTCGTAAACATAATAAATCAATATCTGTAACTACTGTTATTGATATAGTACATAAATACCAATTGCATCCGTTCGTACACGTCGCCCCCAGCAAAACAAACTGACTCCATCTAATCTCATAACGGTTCGACGGCAATTCTGCCCCACCCAAAATGATAACTCGTCGCTAAAAACTGTTATCTACGACCGCCTAACGATCCTAAAATATTTTTTTAGTCAATTAATGTACCAAATTCGGACAACATTTGCAAGGCATTGTCCTCTTTATTGCCGTCCCTAAGATACCATCAGCTGTCCGAAATATTTTATTGTTCTTATGTTATTTCTACTGTAGATATTTAATACACTCTAACAAAAACAGGTGGGCTGTGAGACATTAAAGTTGCAGTCAAGTTTTATATTTTTGTCCTTGCAACACGGTACCAGTCAGGTTTTCATTTAATTGATGATGCCTCGTTACTTGAGTCATAATCACATTCGCTATATGTAAATTTAAACAATAATACCAATGAACACAATCGCTCGTCGAGTCAAAGAGATGAATTCATTATTGCCAGTTATTTTCGTCTAACAACTTCTATTATTAAATCTATTTCAAACGCATCAAAATCGTTAAGTGAGATGATGTTTGAACCGACTAAATAGTATGCATGTAACACTAAAAACAAACAAATTAAAACTATGGAAACTATGTGTGTCGGTCAACTTTAAACGTATATTTTATGATATAAGTAGTTAGTATAGGAATTTTCCGAATACGAAGATCGTTGGATATTTTCAATGAAAATAACGTTTCATGAAAACGGGTTACTAAGGATCCGATTTTTCTAATGAATCGACTATAGTTAGTTTAAAAACGATGTTTTAATATGCTTTTAATGCATAACGCCTCCTATTAATATCCTGTACTTACATTAAAATTCAATACGAAAATAATTTCAAACATTCCCACTGTTTCACACCAACGAAATACTATAAAAACCGGTTTATGATTTTCACAAGAAACCATTATGAATTCCTTAAACCCGCTCTTCAAAAACAATGTGGATTTCGTGTTGATACCTAACCTCATTCCCCGCTCTAATTCCATTAAGCATTTGCAGTACATTTTTAAGGCTGCCATCAAAGGAAAAGGTTGTTCCTAAGATTATTATATTTAAATAGTTAGTTACCCTTCCATTTTTTATAACGGCGGAAAAGTGGTTGTGGATGATCATTTAAAAAATTCATTAAATCTCGATTATGTTGTTAGTTCTATCTACTTATAGGCTCTGGTTATGTCCTATGTACCTTATTTTTTCTTTCCTAATGGTAGATATGAACGTAATGTTAAACTATTAATTATAAAAATATCCGTACCAATTATTTACGTTAAAGGTATTTAGCTAACGCCCTTAATAAAATATACACTTTGTACTCTATGTTTTGCAACTGGCCTCGTTGTGAATATTAATTGAACACAGAACGCGATCTATGGCCGGGCTAACTTTATAAAAAGGTAGAAGATTAAAAGAAACGCAGAAAACATTAATAAATACTTCAGTGATTTTATTTTAGAATCTTGTGTTTCCCAAAGACGCCATTTTATGGGAGTATCTGTCACAAACACGATTACGAGACAATACGTCTCCTGCTAGCGCATGATCAAAACAAAAGCGTTATAAAATTTAACTGGGGCGACTGGATTATACTGCGGGATGTGGTAAGGAAAACATTGTGCAAGTTTCTGAACATTCTAGCCAAACAACATTTTAGTTGATTCCAGTGCTACACGTATAACTGTCAGAAAGTTGGAACAATATAATATTGTAAACTCGTATGTACAGTTATACATCGGTTGACCGCCTTTTAATCCACCTATAAAATGTTGCGAGGTGGTTTGATATAATGTAACGTTTTAGGTATCAAGAATATAAATAACTAGCACCGGAATTTGAGTATCGATGACAATTTTTTAATATGAAAGATGTCATTTAACTGTAAAACCACGTGTTAATTTCATTTTACGCTCATAAAGCTAAAATTCTGTTGACCATAAATATTTTTATGACAATTTACCATATTAATTCCTTTTTATTGATACGTAAACACCTATTTGTGATGTTTTATTCTTTAATGAAGCGGAGAAAGGATAATTAAACAAATTAGGAATTCTTCTCAAGTTCGTCATAACAAAAACAACTTTATTATTATCCAAACGACAAAACAACACGTAAATTAACATTGTTTTATTCTCGAAGAAATCATTAAAATAATGTTATATAAAATTAAATTTTAGAAAATATCATAAAGTCATAACCTTTTGGAAGACTGCAGCGCTTAGGCCATGATGTTATACTATATAGTTGAATACACACTATGTTTTGAATCCGTGTCGCACAGGAATAGCAAGTTACTGCTTAACGAACTGCCACAGTGAATATGAACCAAAAATGACCTCTAATCTTAATGTAGACAAATTTCAAATCCACTTCCAGTTATCCTATTATAACAGGCATAACAATCCAGAACTAGGTCTGCTGCTAATATATTGCTATAAAAAAAACGAAATTCGTATTTTTCTTTCTTATTTTACCCTAACGCTCGGGTACGGAAATAAAAATCTATACCTATTTTTAATAAACCTTCAAACAGTTTTGAAATAAGAATTGAATTCAATATTTTACTCCCGTTTTAAAACATAGTATATCTTAACATATGTTTATTTCCTGCAAAACCAAATTACATTTAATGTGTATAAAAAGGTGATAAACAGTTTTGAATAAAAGCAGGTTTTACGTATATTTAATAAAAATATATTAGTAATATTTTACGGATATTATCCTACTTAATACTAAGAATGTGAAAGTTAACGATGTTTGTATATCTGTTTGAAATCAACACATAAACTGCTAAATAGATTTACATAGAACATAGATTGACCAAGTCTTCATTAACACATAAGCTATTTTATATGCCAGAGAAGTGTACATTCCTTCCGGACTTTCCCAGACACATAAATTAAAGGACGAAGAAGCGAGCAAAAACTTTTATGCTAGTTTTTATAAATATAGTGCATAAAACACATGAATGACAGTTTCCATACTAACTTTCGCGATCTCCGAGGCCTAGGCTTTCGATCTTCATTATATGCAATAGTCAGTGTTTATGTACATGCTCTTAAGCAATCACTAATCATACACTAGAATGCGTGGGCACAATTGGTGTGAAACAACATTTGTGTAACCACTTGAAGACCACGATTTTATTATTCAAACTCCTGCTATATGGCAATCAGTTTTCAGTCAAGCAAATAAACATGACATCATTCAGTTGTCAAAGTCCTGCTTTATTTGAACACGAATTTTATTGGAGGTTGTCTGTTCACTTAGCAACACTGTATAGGACATATCTATTATAAAGAGAACAATAAGGCAGTGTCTACGTAAAACTTCAGTAACAACAAAATGGATTTACAACTTGGATGTAATTGTTCTTAACAACTCGTTATATGAAAACACATAACAAAATTGATGTAGACATTATATTAACACGTTCACTTACTTTTATGACAAATTATTTGCTAACTTGCGAAATGATCATAATATCATGTATTATATTCTGTGACTAGATACTTGACTTTGTGATAATAGTAAACAACCTTACGCCTTCAGAATATTTTAATGCAATTATTATAGTATATATTGTAAATGCAAACAATCCAATTGACACGGTATCAACCTTCCGAATGCATTGCATTTATATTTAGGATTGCTTTAGCATTTTATTCACAGTAATAATCAAAAGTACAAGCATGAAATGGTCTTTATGCAATATATTTTCATGTCAAAATGTAATTTTGAATTATATGTTTTATAGTTTTTAATTAAAAAAACATTTTTAATGGTGTTATGTAGAACAAAATTTATTAACAACAATTACTTCTGACTTTTTGCATACTAATGACTAGGCGTTGCCAATGAAATTGACCGATTTTTTTTTTTATTGAATGACGAGACGAGATTGCCTTTCGCCTGATGGTAAGCGATACGGCTCTCCATAAACAGAAGAAATACCATTCATTACCTTGAATTGCAAACTATCGTTTGGTATTCTACAGCGCTCGCCATCCTGAAGTATTATTATGTCCAGTAGTTACACTGGCTACAATTTCCTTCAAACCGGAACGCAACAGTGACTACACACTGCTACTTGGCGGCAGAAATAGACATCGTGGTGATACCTACCCAGGCGGACTCTCACATATGAGAGACCAACCACCAATACAAGGAGTGATAGGCTTTTCCCGCTATAAAATTACTGAAGCGATCCGCAGCCCAGTCGGGCCAGGGCGCCAGCGCCATCTACTTGAAAAAAAAACAATATAAAAAATTTACCATTGACGATTTCATATATGACACAGAATATCGACGCGATGTGAAGTGCCAACTCTGAGATTCCATGTAATCAATGATTTGTCTTCTCACGACGTGAATAGATAGTAGAGATCCATATTTACGCGTATGACATCATTTATCATATCAAAATTAAAATATTACACAAAACTTATAAACCAAAATTGATTCTAACATTTTCATGTATTATGTGACTACGTAATATAGTGGGAGCTAAATATAAAATATCTTATTTAACATATTCTAATATGCATCTATTCATCATGTTTGTCTAGCGGGTTGAACTTATAACACTAAAGTGACATAATATGGATGAGACACATGAACCATCGACCGCATTGCATAAGTATTGAAGCTTTCAGACGCTTACGCAAACAATCGTGCAGGACTCGTGCGATTACGTTATTTATAACAACAAAAATAACAATACATATAGTATAGAATAATATAAGTCTCTTTATATATCAGGTTGTCTAGAAAAGATCGCTGTTTAGCGAAAAGACCGCCTATTGATGTACTTTTTTATATGATATAATAATTGTTATTCATTTTTCTGTATTTGGTGTATACAATAAAGTGTTACATTCATTCATTCATTCATTCATTCAATAATGATAATCACTGCCATCCTCGCCTATAAGCTCTTGGAGTAATGATGCCTACTGCGTATATGAGCTGTCAAGTAAGAAGGGTTTCTCGATCTAAATTCCCCAAAGGGAGTTAGACTGACGGCTGATCGCTTCCGTAATATACGTAAAGATGTGTTGTACCAACTCTGCATTGGAGTAAATAAGGTCATACAAACAACATTTTTGATAAACGGAATTGCGATATTTCAAGTCAGTTGTCTTTTGAACAATATGTAACATATGTTAAAAAAAATACCCAAAAAGTCCAACCTAAGATTTTCCTGGATACGCTCCTGGTTTCATACACTGAAAGAACCCTTATACTTTGTCCGTCTGTCTGTTTGTCTAAATCTATTTTTCCCAGAAACGTGTAAACATATCAAGTTGAAATTGATGTCTGCGATTTCTTTCAGCTGCGAAAACTTCAAACTTATAAGTCAACGCGATCAGAAGATATGACCATTTATGTCGCATATTTTGCGATTTCACAAGGGATTCAACACGTATAGGGTACTTTCCGTTGACCTAGAATCATGAAATTTGACAATGAGTAAATCTGATGTCTTATTGTACATCTAAAGGGTAAAGTTTCAAAACCGTAAAATTGTAAGTACTTTATTCCCAAAGAAAAATTACTATTACAAACATATTATATGCGATTGGTGCAATAACCGTGTCTAGGGATCGAAAGGCAAAGTTAAGTTTGTCACGTTTGAACTTGTATACTTACATACATTACCTATAAATTTGTGCGAAAACCCTCGGTGTGTGAGTCCAACTCGCACTTGTCCGGTTTTTAGTAAATATGATACCTTTTGATATTTGTGGCTCAGCATTCTTTTTCATCCTAAAATATAGCCTTCCAAGCAGAGACTTCCATCCATAAGATACGCGGCAAATGCACAATAAGAAGTGCCGAGTCTACGTGTCAGGGTTACCAAGGCGTGACCGTAAACTGAGTCCTTTATGCTTACAACTATCATTTTCGCTACCGTCTTTAAATAGAATTGTTTGAAATTCATTCCAGTTAAATATAAATATGAATAGATATTTTACGACGGTCGGTGTAATCAATAGCTGAGCCGTCAGTGTTCGGTCAAAACCTATCAATTACTGAAATTACAATACGCCTCCGCTATTATTTGAGTAAAATAACAAAATTTGTCGTCAGTTACCCACTCACCTATTAATATATAATTCTAACATCCTTATGCGTGAGTAATTGTAAAAATGTTTCAAAAATAATGTTATATCCTGAATGCCAGCCAAAACGTCGTGTACACAACCGTAACGTGATAATTAAATTTCCACATATGCATTCAAGGTTACTGAAAACTTAAATATTATCTAATCGCAATTCCGTTTTCGCGGTATTGGGAAAATCACAATTTGCTTTATTTCACCTAATTGGGATGTCTGCGAAGTGGGTATTTGTTTAGGTTTTAGTAAGTACTAACTGCTATTTCTTAGTAACAGCAAACCGTCAAAATTATAGGAACCCTATAAACTATTACATGTTAGCAACATCTTGCTATCGATCATGACTATAATAGGAATGTTTTAAATGATAATACCATAATAATTTTAACAAGTAACTGCGTAAATAGTCACCTGAATGTTAAATACAACGTATTAAATTAAATTAGGACTACTTATTAATGAATTAGAAAGGAAACTAATATTTCTATTAAAAACTGAGTCACACAAGCCGCGGGTTAGAGAACACATTAAATTGTAAATTACTGCCATCAATTATAATACGCAAAATAATCAATACGCTATTAATATTAGCATAATCAGATAACGTGGTCATTTAAGGAATTTTTTAAACGGTCAAAAGGAGTCACACTTTTATCGGCCAATGGTTGTAACAGTCCGAAGGCTTCAACATTGAATATATTAAGCGGACACTGATCTTTTTTCAAATAGGAAAACAATTAACGCCAAATGATCTTAGAACGACTGCTTTAATGGTTTTTATAGGCCGTTACAGCGTGCAAACGCGCTTGTATTTTAAGAATTGTCATAAACAAAATAAAGTCACAGTAGAACCAAAACTAATGGCTGTAACAGTTTTATGTTGACCCTTAATACTGAAATTTTACCTATTTATTTCTGACTCATAAGATGGTAGATATTATTTTTGTATGTATTCAAGTATTTTTTTGTTTTTATAAGTGACATTTATTTACTTCCTTAATAAATCTTATCTCAAATTGTCGGAACATCTGCCGTGCGTGAGTAACTGTACAAAGTTTTTTGCCAATAGTAAACTACTAGCAAACTGCTAGTTACGTGTGTTGAATAATTATCAGTTTATCTTTAAAAATATCAGTCTGAATTGCCCTGTCAACAGTGTAGGACAGTAGGCCACACATTTCGTTACTATTGTTTAGTTCCTGCCGATCTTATCTATTCAAATTCAAATTAATGTGTCAAAGCGAAACATGAAAATCAGTTCATGTTTATAAAGAATAGTTTTTTATTGTAGACACTTAATTAGAAACGGTTAATGAACCGTTACAAGATGGCAGTGACCATTACATATTAAACTTATTTTCGAAATCAAAATAAATGTATAAACACCAACATTTTAAACATGTTAAAAATGAGTATTATATTTTTTACTACAAATGTAATGACAGCTATTTATGCTGCGAGTTACGGTAACTTTGAATTTGATATCAATATACTAAATCGCTTGTAAAAGATTTATAGATGGTGATTACTTTAATTGCAGAATTAAATCGTTTTGATTAAGGCTACGTAAAATTTACGGTACACTTTGTTTTAATTTATTTAAAAATTGTTTTTTTCTTTAATTTAAAGAATATCTTGTCTATATCCTTGATTTTAATTACCAGTAATAATTCCAAATTAGAACTTAACAAAAACTTAACTTTACAAATTATTTTACAAACAGTTACTAATAGCTAAAAATGTAGCCTTCTCCGCACTAAAACTAAAATAAACCAAAACGATAGAAACACGTTGTGACCATAATTATTACGCACATTTAAAGAAGTTCTGTGAAATCACTATTCTTAGTAAACATTAAATTTTATGCGAGTAACGGAATAACATTTTAAATATGCGTAATCCTTTAAGTAACGACTTGAATCATAATACTCTCATAAATAAGAGATTGTAGAAATATTAAATAGAAATGCAAAATAGTTTAAATAGGTAGGCACCCTGCATGCCCCATGGTTAGGTCAATCACCCCGCTAATAATTTAAAAATGAATAGCTTGAAGCATTTTATTCTGTCATATAAGTCGATCGGGGCGGGATATATAAGGTCTGCCCACACAGGCATGGTTTGATAACTAAAGCGCGACATTTCTATATTAAGCCGACAAAGGATGTCACAAAGTAGAAGACTGTTATTTATTACATCCATTTATTTAAGGTTGATTTTTCAATCGTAAAAAAAAATACTTATTAAATAAACTATAACCTGACAATATAAAAGTGAGACAAATTAACATTTTATACACACAACTGTCATTATTAATTCGTATGTGTTGTACAGACACCTTTAACCTTTTAATATTTTTTATTGTATGTTAAAATCATTCCTTAGTTTAATTGTCCTTTCATTCAAATGTTCAATTAAATATAAATATGTTATGGTTTCAAAGTCATTAGATATATAGTATATTATTATTTGACTTACGTTAACACCTAATAAAAAAAATTGGGTGGTTTTTGTTCATGTATAAAAAAGGACTTATGTAATTTGTAATAAGTATACTTAAAGCTTACTAAATAAACAGATTTGTAGGTACTTATAATCAGAATATGCACAAATTTTCTTGTATGGAACAAGACAATTATGATTTACAATGTTTAATCTTACGAATATAAATCTATATTTTTCGGATAGATAAATAGTTTTATTTCAATGTCTAACATTCGTGTAAGAAACAAATAAAAGAAACCATTCTAAATCTTTATTTCAAATAAACATAACATTATGTCTTAAGTATGAGTTCACGCTTTTAACTTAAATGTTGCTTGCAAAGGTTCCATTTAATTTTAAATTATATTGCTTGTGTCGGATTTTTAATTACACTCAAGGAAATATTAAACATGCCTAATCAATTATTCACTTTTTATGAAATTTACAAACACTTTAATTTAATTCAATTATTGTTCATCGCTTTTTTGTATCCCCAACAACAAAAAAATAAGCATACTAGATGACTATTCACTACAATACAAAGTTTGTAAACTTTCAAGAAAGTGTAATTGTGAACGTGCCTTTACACCTTGGCCTGTCATCTATCACAAATAATGGGACATTAGCAATGCTGTTAACAATCTTAATCACTTGTACATATAAATCAAAAAAGACAAGTGGTAGGAAATTTCGTGCAAAAATAAAGTGACAAACTAAACCTTATATTTAAAAATTCTAACGGAAATTTTATGAGCATTGAGATAAAATTAGGACCACAATAAATATTTAATTTCAGCAATAAAAAACATGCTTGACGTTATACAGTTTGATGACTTCCCAGCTACTGTGACAACGACTTATAATAAAATGCATGATTTTACTAAATGCATATAAATTATAATTAAGACAAATCTTATAAACGAGCCATGACACAACAAAAATATGTTATTTTTGAACAGAAACTTAAGTCTTAGGGGCGCCCACGAGCATAATATTAGCGTAAACGTTATAAAAACCAAGTTCTTTTAAAGGTTTTAGCGGGTTTAGCGTCATACGGATGTTTACCATTTTAAACGTTTCTTAGCGTAGGAGTGGCAACTTTGTCCTCTAAAGATTTTTGCATATTTTTGCGTACTTCTTGTATAGTGTGCAACGCTATAATAAAATAACAATACGGTATATGCACAGAATAAGACTTCCTTCACATTTGAAAATGTATTGAAATCTATCGAAAGTCCGCCTGAATAATTACCACCGCAATGTCTGTTTCTGCCGCCAAGCAACAGTTTTTAGTCACTATTGTGTTCCGGTTTGAATGACATTGTAGCCAGAACTACTGAACATAATAAGACTTGGAATACCAAACTATACTTTGTAATTCAAAGTGTTGGATGTGTTTCTGCTGTTTATGCTACGGTCGGCTCGCTTACCATTAGGCGAACAGCAAGCTCGTCTCGTAATTCAAAGTAATAAAAAAGAATCCATTATTAATTATTCTAAACTTATATAATAGTTCGATAAGATAAAACATATATATTATAATGGAAACATCGTCATTAAATTTAACTACAAGTGCATTCTTCTATCTCAAAATACGTCTATAGGAACATTATTACATTCTAGTTTGGTTAAAATGTGCAATAGAAATTCACAACCATTTTGTCACTTTTTTTCCTCCGCTTTGTGTTACCGCAAAATAAGACGGCGTTTAAAGTTTTTTAACCCCGACATCGTGTAGATTTTGTGCGAAATGTAGCTGCGGTCCTCGTCGGTATTAATAAATCTTAAATGAAACGCATTACTCATACCTCTACATTTTACCTTCAACCTATTTCATAAACTTAGCTTGTACTTAAGGTATATTGCCATCATTGTACCAGAAATGTAAAAAACATATCTATCAATTTATGAAAAAATATTTTTAGTATCTGTTAAATCTATCCTCGTACTTAGTGTTCTAAATACAATATATGTCGAACACTATACAATACATAGTTTCAGTTCTCACGCAATTACACCGTTTAATTACACAACATATTACGGGATTACACCAAATTAATTAAACCCGCTATAATAGCCCACGTAAGTGTGTCGCGTTCTGGGATCAGCCTGTATATATTCGGCTCCAATTAGCCGGCATAATTGTGTCGACTGCCGAGGATAATCATCTCTCGTCAGTCGACATTCTACCGGCGCCCAATTCACTTACACAGTACTTAGTCAGTGCAGAGGGTTAATTTTGATGTGCTCTTATAAAAAAAGGCAATACAAATTACAATATTCTTAAATTATAATGAATATAAGTTGAAGGCAAGCAACTTCCGCCTCTAGCCGTAACGTTTACCCTACCGGAATCTACTACTAAGTCATCTAGTCATAAAAGATATTGTAGTCATATATACGACTGCGTTGAACAAAATATATTTATGAAAAAGACATGACTTTGACATTTAGAGTAAGTGCACCATATATGGACCACTAAAAGGATTTTCTCAAATAAAACTCGGAATTAAAAACTTTAATTAATGACTTTTTTAATATAACTGATTTTAAAACTGACTTGACATCAAACAATATTAGTAAGATTATTTAATATAGCTTTTGCCCGCGGCTCCGCCCGCGTTATAAAGTTTTCCGTTATAAAAGTAGTAGTTTCCCGGGAGTCTATGTTCTTCCCAGGGTCTCAAACTGTCTCCATACCAAATTTCATCTTAATACGTTGGGTAGTTTTAGAGTTTAACACGTTCAGGCAGACAGATGCAACGGGGGACTTTGTTTTATAATATATTTTTTAGAACTTTTTAAGTGGAACAATCCCGTCATACATCATTTTTGCATAACTTTAACCGTTTACGCAGCGCAGGCAACGGAAGCTCTCAAAACTAATAATTTTCCCCGTTTTTGCAACATCTTTCATTACTGCTCCGCTCCTATTGGTTATAGCGTGATGATATATAGCCTATAGCACTCCAGGAACAAAGGGCTATCCAACACAAAAAGATTTTTCAGTTCCATCCGGTAGTTCCTGAGATTAGCCATTACTGCTCCGCTCCTATTGGTCATAGCGTGATGATATATAGCCTATAGCGCTCCACAAATAAAGGGCTATCCAACACAAAACGAATTTTTCAGTTGAAACCGGTAGTTCCTGAGATTAGCCATTACTGCTCCGCTCCTATTGGTCATAGCGTGATGATATATAACTTTGAGCACTCCACAAACAAAGGACTATTCAACACAAAAATAATTTTTCCGTTCGAATCGGTAGTTTCTGAGATTAGCCATTACTGCTCCGCTCCTATTGGATATAGCGTGATGATATATACCCTATAGCACTCCACGAACAAAGGGCTATCCAACGCAAAAATATTTTTTCAATTTGGACCGGTAGTTCCTGAGATTAGCTTTTACTGCTCCGCTCCTATTGGGTATAGCGTGATGATATATAGCCTATAGCGCTCCACGAACAAAGGGCTATCCAACGCAAAAATATTTTTTCAATTTGGACCGGTAGTTCCTGAGATTAGCTTTTACTGCTCCGCTCCTATTGGGTATAGCGTGATGATATATAGCCTATAGCGCTCCACGAACAAAGGGCTATCCAACGCAAAAAGATTTTTTTCAGTTTGGGCCGGTAGTTCCTGAGATTAGCCATTACTGCTCCGCTCCTAATGGGTATAGCGTGATGATATATATATAGCCTATAGCACTCCACGAACAAAGGGCTATCCAACGCAAAAAGAATTTTTCAGTTTGGACCGGTATTTCCTGAGATTAGCCATTACTGCTCCGCTCCTATTCGGTATAGCGTGATGATATATAGCCTATAGCACTCCACGAACAAAGGGCTATCCAACGCAAAAAAAAAATTTCAGTTTGGACCGGTATTTCCTGAGATTAGCCATTACTGTTCCGCTCCTATTCGGTATAGCGTGATGATATATAGCCTATAGCACTCCACGAACAAAGGGCTATCCAACGCAAAAAGATTTTTTTAGTTTGGATCGGTATTTCCTGAGATTGGCCATTACTGCTCCGCTCCTATTGGGTATAGCGTGATGATATATAGCCTATAGCACTCCACGAACAAAGGGCTATCCAACGCAAAAAGAATTTTTCAGTTTGGATCGGTATTTCCTGAGATTGGCCATTACTGCTCCGCTCCTATTGGGTATAGCGTGATGATATATAGCCTATAGCACTCCACGAACAAAGGGCTATCCAATGCAAAAATAATTTTTCAGTTTGGATCGGTATTTCCTGAGATTGGCCATTACTGCTCCGCTCCTATTGGGTATAGCGTGATGATATATAGCCTATAGCACTCCACGAACAAAGGGCTATCCAACGCAAAAAGAATTTTTCAGTTTGGACCGGCAGTTCCGGAGATTAGCGCGTTCAAACAAACAAACAAACTCTTCAGCTTTATATAATAGTATAGATAGATAATTGCTACCTTAAAAATATTACATATTTTTTTAAACATGTCGTTTTGAAGAACTTTCAAAAACTAAACACATTATGTACCTCATAGTTTCAAAGAAGTATTATGATGAATTGTATCGAAGAAAATTTAAAAAGTTGTGTAAAATTTAATCAATCAATTGTAATATCACATCTTTTCTATCTTAACCGAATTTTAATCTCGAGTAATATTTGATGAAGTGATGAGCTTACACAGCTTGCTAATACGAGTATATTACATCGCAACTGAATGAAAATGGTCCATAAGAATATATGCATAAGGGTTGCTGTATGTCAAGTGTTTGATGAGCTAAGGGAAGGGTGAGGCATACGCGTATCCGCTTGTTATAAATCCGATACAAAAAACATTATTTAAAAATGCCGATGGCTTATTTTTAAAGTCTAGTCCATATATGGCAGGTTTACTCTACATCGATTGCAAAAAAGAAAAGTTCATAATATTGCTAAAATAATGTAGCATTCGTTCTTTTCCAAAATGTACCTTCGGGCACCTTCAAATTTATTGGAACATGTTTTCGTAGTGTGAATGAAACATTATAAAAGAATTCGTTGTCTTAATACCTCTCATAAATCTGAAGTGCATTTAATGGGAAGTAATATTATTTTTTTCCCACATTCATCAACCTTTAACATAATCATGCACAATGTGTGGTATTTTGACAATAGAGCTAAGTAAAGAGTGAAGTGTCAATTCTGATACTTTTATTGAATACAATAAGTGCATTAACTTCGGACCCTTCTCATCTTTCGTGACATTAAACGATACGTTGACGTTAAACCTATCATGCTGAGTTTACAGAGCAAATCGTTTAGGGTTTCGGCTCTGATCAAAAATCATTTTAACGATTCAATTAAATTCGCTAATGATGCTGACAAATTACACAATGGATTGCAACTGCTGATAATGCCATGATTCATATTTTGATTGCTGTTTTGCTACGACTTTTATCGACTAATTTGATATTTTTTTAGCATATCTACGTGTAAGTGTACAGTCAAATTTATCACAGAAAGTGATTAGTGTTCCTAGTAATATAATATATCAACCCTGTATTATATACTGTCCCACTGCTGGGCAAGGGCCTCGTCTACTACTAAGAGGATTTAGGCGTTAGTCCACCACCCTGGCCTAGTGTGGATTGGTAAACTTCACACCCCCTCAAAATTCATGTAGAGAACTTATCAAGAAGGTATGCAGGCTTCCTCACGATGTTTTCCTTCACCGTTAAAGCAAGCGATAATTCACAAAGAATTCATACATCATTTTAGAAAACTCAGAGGTGTGCGCCCTTGGGATTTGAACCTGCGGACATTTGCCTCGGCAGTCCGTTCCACACCCAACTAGAAAATCGCCATTTTTTTTGCGTTCCTAGTGGTTGTATAATGTATATAATATCTATTGTTTTGCCAGTCGCTAGCATCGCTCGTCCTAAATAAACAAGAGTCATAAAGTAATAAATTACCCGAGAGAAATTATGTAAAACATTTAGAAGCTCCATTCTACATACTGACTACTGTAAGTTATTTGAATTCAATGAATGTATGCATTACACAGAATGTTCAATCTGTATACAGTAGAACATGATTCATAAATGGAACATAAAAAGATCAGAACAAGTATTGAAATGCAAATGTGCGCTTAAATTTCGTTTGCAAGGGGCCGGTTGCTTAGATGACGTGTATGTTATCTCTTTGAAAAAACAAGAAAAAATGAATCAGGTGCATAATGTATCGTGGTGGACAAAATTCGGACTTACGCCTTCTTCGTCTTATGACATCATACCGGACCGCCGCGCCGCTTTGATTTTTATTTCTTCTCACATTTGTCACGTTTTCTGCATTAATTTTCAAATGATTACATTAACGGCTTAATGTAAATATTTATACCGTTTCATTTATTCTGGTCTACACTTAATGCAGGTAATCACTAATTAATTATAAGCATGGCTTATCGTGATTTATTATTGTGGTTTTTGCAGGGACTCAGGTAGCATTCCAGGCGGTCAGTACCAATTTTAGCTGATTTATAATACTTTAGGACAAGTGACCTTGAAATAAATCCATGCGGGATTGAGAAATTACAAATATTTATTTTTAAAAAGTGAAATTTATTTACTTTAAAAAGCTTTGTCATTTGTAAAACATGTAATAGAATTTTACTTTAAAGGGAGAGACAAATATTACACCATCGCAGGCAACAAAAATATTTATTATTGAACTAAATTTACGAACATCGTTGAAGTAAATACATTCGATGCAAAGTAAAATTAAACTGCACACATTCGTGAAATTGAATCCCATACAATAGAAAAAATGTAAGTGTGATTAAAATTAATAATAATAAAATATTTATTCCATATGCAGACTTTTATTTTTTGTCAACTAAAATTATGAAGGAGAATCAAGTATTGAATGCACCTCCCAAATTCTCAGAGACGGGGAACATGTCAATATTTGTTTGTATGGTATGTATTCCTGCGATTGAGGTTAGTCAAACCTCTAAATTCTTTTAAGGTGCATTGTAGCTTGTTTTGGCAAAAACGTATAAATTAACATAGTTTCTAATAAAATTATGTTAATTGTCCGACGCTTTTGTGTGCCTAAGCTTTTACTTTTAGCCTCATTGATATCATTCTTTGAATGGAATTGTAAACTCGATACATATATGTAGAGTATGGTTTCTGCCTTGTAAGTACATAGGTATAAATATAATACTTACTAATTTTATACTATATCATATTAAAATACAATAGCAGTAGCTATTCGAATAACAGATATGTATTCTTAATACCTTCTTAATAATAAACGTCGGTGCCCTTTAACCATAAAAAAAAATCCAAAACTTAAATCAATAAGCACACTACATAGCGTATTGTGAATGTACACATTGATTTCTTTTATAATGATATTATCCTAGCCTGCATTAAAATTTAATAATTTTAGTTGGCATAAAGCTACGGTAAAACATACAATAGTTTTTTCTCTAACAATGAAATCTTAATAATAATTTTCTTCTGACATTATATTGCTGTAATAGATATCGTTGTAGACAACATCGTGTCACAAACATGTGATGTCTTAACTGCAAATTCGTGGTGAAATCTTGAAAAAATAATATGAATATTACTGTCGTTGCACGTACCGTCTAGCCCTGCACGCTAAAAACTGCTAAGTAACCACGATTGTGTTAATAACAAAGAAGTTTACATGTAGACGGTGAGAGGAACATTTCTATGGAAATACAATATCATTTGTAATAGGTTTTATTCCTTTTTTTATTTACGAATATAAAAAAATTATTTAGTCAAGAAGACGCGTTTTTTGTGCAACTTTATTATAATTAAGTATTTCAAGCTATGCAAATATGATTAGTATGCGATACGTTTAAGCAACGATTGTGAAAATGCGCTAATTTAACTACACGGTATTGACGAAAGAGCCTATAATTCAATGACCAAAATCTTTTCTGGTGTTATAATATTTGAAAAATTATATCCTTATTATAATAAATGTGAAACCTTGTAAAAAAGGTATGATTAGTGATAAACGTACAAATTAATAAAAAGTATTGGATAAAATTTGACACCCAAATAGAGTAATGGCCTGTTACACAAGTTTCAAGTACATTTTATTTGACTTAAATGGTATTAACAGTTAATGTAGATACTAAGTACTAATTTTATTGCCATTTATTTGGGAGCATCGATTAGTATGCGACTTTTGTATTTAGTGGGCTTATAGATTTATATGATGAGTAAATACTCAGTCGTTGTGAGACAGGCCGTAAGTCCTACATAAAAAGAAAGTCTTTTGTTCCAAGGAATAGCGAACACGTGGGGGAAATGAGCTAAGGCAAATGATAAACTAAGTAATTTTAATCAAGTTCTTAAGAAAACTTACTATACATAGTATAGCTATAGCTCTAAATAAAAAACTAAAACATAATACGAAATTAGTGAAAGTGTCGCGACTTTCATGGTTTATATGGATTTAATTTGATAGCTCTGCTAAGTTTCACATAAATTTAAAATGCTGTTTGAGTGTGGTAATGTTGTGACTATTTCTAAAAAAATCTGAAACTTGCCGTGTTATTAGCCTTCCAGGTGAGCGGAAACAACAGCAGATTCTATGAATAAAATAAATTGATTATAAATAAGTATTATTAGTAGTTTATAAATTTAATCAAAGTATAGCCCAAGTAGGGCTGGTAGCTGTTCGTAAGAAATTCGAAAAAATATACCGTGTTTGCTCACGCTTAAAACTTGAACATGGTATAGCATTAGGCTTGCCTCCTATTGTAAATGAGACTCATTAAATTAATTTCCTAAAGTAGGTGCATTAGTCACGTGATTACCTACCCCTCAATAATGTGTGTTGTTATTAATTTAAATTTAAAAATAATTGATCAGAAACATACTCGCATTCATAAAAATCCTTGTTAAATGGGGTAGAAAACAAAATACGACAGGTTTTATATTTGTAAACAGCAATCAGTGCGGCATTAACGGTATTTTAGCATTCTCCTTTCTTCTCCATACATATCGCGATATTATAACGTTTATATCCTTTAACACTACCTACTTGTTTCTGCCTACTTTTTGGCTGAACCGTTGGCCTTAAAACGTTGTTTGTTTTTAAATGTTCCGAAAAGCGTTTAACAATAGTGCGACGTTTCTTACTTTCGATTTGATCAATTCGATACAATCAAGACGTGTAAAGTAAAATTCCAAATAAACTAGATATATTCTATATATTTTGAAGAATTACAACTTACTTTTACGTGTTATAATAATACATGTACATAGATTATATTAAATGTCAGGCTTATATATTATTCTAAGAATATATTATAATTTCAATTTATAGCAAATGAGTATAGATATTCTTAAACAAACAGAGTGTAATAAAAGTTGAACCCAATAAACGATGACCCACGGAGTTTTAGAATCCGTCAACAGAGATTGTGAACGAAAACCTGTACAGAATATAATCCTACATCTCACTTATATAAATGTGAAAAATTGAGAAGATTTTTGCATTTTTATTAGATGTAAACATAGCATACACCGATGAATGGTCATTAATAAGAAAAGGTAGATCCTGGATCAACATATTGGGCTAATATTTCCGAAATAATGCACTGTGATTTTTATTCCGATTGAGGACTTTGACTCGAAAGGAACTGTGGTCGAGAGTTAGTTGTTAATGTGTTTTAAAGAAACACTGTTATTGGATATGGTCATGTCGCGAATGTGGCTCTATTAAGATATATTGTAGGCAGCAAAAACTAAAAGCTGCCGCTTTGCCCTACTTCGAAATTTAGAAATCTTACCCAGTAGATATTGTATTATTTACGATATTTATACAATAATACATTACCATCAAGATACGAATTTATCACCAAAACCGAACTTTGGCTGCATGTTTTTCCAGAATGGTTTTATACGGACGATGTTTACCTCCGACAATAAGAACGTAAGTCAGAATAAACTTTCCAATACATTAGTGATAGACACCCAAATGTCATATTAAAAGTAATAAACATTACAAGGTTTCAAATTCAAGCCGATCTGAGATACTCCCGGCCCTTGAATCCAGAGCAGACTGGAATAAGGTGTTTTCCTTATATACCTATATTTACGTGATTAGTATAAATTGTCCGAAATATGATACTTATTACATTGTATACCCAATTAAGTGTTAATTAATAAAGCCATCCGAAGTATTTTGAAATAATAATTTGCTTTTGTGTTCCAAAATAATTTCCTTTAAAGTTCGGAACGGTCTACTCAGTAATTTTCGTTGTTATTACTTATTATTATTTAATATTGCAATTTTATTTAAATCACAAAGTACTGAAACTAATTTACGTTTGATGTTTACATTTATATTGTGACATTTAATAAAATAAATTAAGATATTGTAATTCCAGCGAATAGCAAGTTATTTAAGCGCAACAGGAATTCAACGTATGACTGGGTAAGTTAAGTGGCTTTTTCTTGTTTTAGCGAAGGTTCAGTCCCGACACACGTCCGCCTTAATTTGAGGTCTTGGGGTAAAGAGCCCGGATGAGCAAAGGGTCAACGAACTCCATGGTCAAGAGGAAAAAATATTCCTTTTATTGAAATCTCACAATTCTTGTCTGCCTGCGAAGAATGAAGGCGGGCCCAAATTTTGCGACGTGTTTTCTCAAATATACCGCTACGGCGATCGCGCGCTCCCAAAATAAATGTTACGCTACATTACATACACTTCCATTTAAGGTTCTTATTATTTAGAAGGCGAAACTTGGAGAGAATACCAATATTTTTATAATAAAAGTTGCCGAAACGCTTCGCAGTCCTTCTGAATCCATCCTTTATTAATGACATCAAATAAACAAATCAAATTACCTGCACGATCTGTTTAACACTTCAAACGTGTTTGCCGTCGCGCTTTGTACTTATTACAGGATTTTTGTGCTGACATGACCGAAATTTCATTGTCTATATTAAAACATTCAGCGCTAATACGCGTAAAGGCCAAATATTTGCTATACTCTACTCAAACAAAATTAAAACAGTAGGTAAATTTTCTCCCGCGGCAGTAAACTTTCTTTGCGTAAGTAGAGTTGATCGTTAAATGAAAGACTGTAATATCGCCTTGATGGCAAAAACGTTTGAAAGTTTTTCTCCCATGAATATTACTTCAATTTTGATTTTCTCATTTCGAGTTCCTAAAAAGTATAAAAACTGCTCAAAGCATTTCACCATCACCAATTTAAAATTGATGTTATTACGAAAATGTAATATCAAAAGCTGAAATATTGTGGACAGTTTTTGTTTCATGCCTCATTATTTTTAAAAATAATTCCGTTATAATTCAGAATGTCATCTTGGCTGACCCAACCTAACCGAAAATGTCCATTTAAAGTCGAATAAAAAAATGGTCATAACTTTGAAATACCGTACAATAAACGAAAGGAGGAAAAGGTCGTAGCCTTAATATTTTTTTCAGAAATGGGGAAGTGTGACGGGGCACTGACCTTTAGGGTAACTTAGATTGTTTTATAGAGGTATGGAAGGTCCTGGACCTTTCTGTATTTAATCTAAACAGAATAAATCTCTGTATCTGATGTCTACTCTGAATAAGAATGGAAATCAAAAGTCATATTTCTTGTGAAAATACTGATCGAATTAAACGTTGTATAAACTACAACTTCAGCATCTGGTAGTTCTGTAATAGTGCAGTGTATATCGGCAACAAATAAACAAATCTGTGCAACGCCTTATGAGTCAATAATATTATCGCGGACAGTGATGTATTATTATGTGATTCTTACAAACAAGTGATTTCGTTCAGCTTTTTAACGTTAAAATAAAGTTAAACTGTTTAAACATTGTTTTAACATTTTATCTCCCCAATTTATGGAAAAGATTTTACATGTGATTCACGTTTATACTTTCCTAAGACATGCTTTTTTGGAGTTTTAATGTACGCCAACTTTATTTATGCAAATGAACTCCGATTTTGTTTTCCGATACGTAAAATCGTTAGTCCCTATATTGAATTTATGTTATAGACTTGAAGCAGTTAAGGGTTAGCTGCGACCAATTAATTCTGCGAAAAACTCTACAAAACTAAACGCCGGTTGCAGACCAAAAACTAAATCAGTTTAGCTTAGTTCACATAGCTGGGTAAATTACATATAGTATACACTTGCCTTAGTTTTTCAGCTTTACGTAAAGTGCCATGTAAATGTGGAAATATTTCACAGAAACTCATTTCGATATGCTCGCAACGACAAGCGACTACGCATTTACTATAAACGACCTCTACGTTTATTAGACGCTATTTTTGCAAAGAAAATTGATTCCAAATATTAAATGCATCAAACTGCATTTTAAGCGCTACAATAAAGTATAATGCTATTTACGAAGAAATCCTGAAAGTTATATATATTTTTTGCATGTTAAAGGTTAAATATCACACGTTGTCATCTCATTACGAGAACTTTCCAAGACACGTAAACGTGATGTGATAATTAAAGATCCATGTACGCTGTGCAACACTCTTTGTTACTCCAGGAGCGTCACATTTCATTTTTATGTAATTCTTTATGTTACTAAAATATTAAATTTTGCTTTTAAGTTGCTTTAGTATCACTTATTCATAATAAGATAAGATTTAACTTATCTATCAATTCACCGTAAAAAAAAATTGGTTAAGAAATTTAAAAAAAAAAAATTACTTAAAAAATTTGCTTAAGATTTTTTTTTTCGTTTGATCCCAGGTCTGATTTTAATTGCTTGGTATAAAACTTGTAACTTCGAAGATGTAGGGATAGTCTTCAATATCAAATAGGATTTTGATTATCCTTTTTTTGTGGAGATTAATATTAAAATACTATCATATCAAAAACACCGTTTTTGTTTTTTAAACTTCAAAGATGCAGAAGATAATTCCTTAAAAACAAATAGGATTTTAAAGATTATTTTTGTGAAGGCTTCAGTATAACTTGAACATACTACCATATCACAAATATTGTAATATGACCTTGCAAATGGAAGATGCAGCTGGGAATTCCTCAAAATCAAATAGGATCTTGATGATTCTCTTTATATAAAGTTCAATTAGATGTATTTTGCCACTAAAGAAAAACAAGAAAATAAAAAGTTCAAACAAAAATGAAACCGACTACACACAAACTACTACAATCCATAAAAATATTGAACATTAAGTATAGACGGGTTAATAAAAAAAAGATGCAATGTAATCTTCTTTCTAATTCAAGTCTTTGTTTATATGCACACAAGATATATTTTTGGAGTTGGTGCCTAATTGAAATTTCTAGCAAAGCTAAGGAAATGCACGAATAAACATTCGAATAAATGGTATGAGAGTGTATGTATGTAATTATATTTATAATTACGCTTAATCCCTGAAAAGTCAAACAGTGACGCAACTTCGCTGCGCTGAGCTTATAACAATTTACATCCGGTCCACTGTTTGATATGGTCTGATGATTTTATTTGAGTTGTTTGTCATTTGATTCAATTAGTCACAGGCTTGATGTCAGTTTCAAACCTTATACGTTTATAACCTTTGAAACAATACTGTGCTTTTAATACATTGATGAATTCCCTGCATAGCTTTTGTTACACGTTAATAATATAAGTTACTACTTGTAAACAATCTTGCAATAGCAATATGCGTGGTCGTTGAATTTATCAAATTGGTTGAAAGTTGTTTTTAATAACACATACCGTACAGATATGCTTATTAAAAAATAATTATTAAAAAAAGAACAACAGTATTAATGCGTTGCAGACTTTAATGCGGCCACGTTACGTAAATGTAGGTACTTTTCGGGGTTAAATACTGCGGTCATAAGGAATAAGCACCTATCTACATAAAATTTAAATGGGAGAAACACAATTATTAAATACATATATTCTCATTATGAGGCCAGTATAGTGGCTATCCACTGTGCACTTTCTGAGTTAAAAAGTACCTAATACTTATAAATCCAGGAGATGGTCGATTCATGTACTACGTTTCATTAAAATCCATTCGGCGATTTACTTCACTATTTTAGAACTTGAAATCAAATGTTTAAGCATTAATTTGTATTCTAACATAAAAACAAAATGTTTCAATCAAACATAACGTGTATGTATGGGCGATTTGTTTTTAAACTTTTCAGCTAATTTTGTTGCTGACTGTACAGGAAAATCTTAGTTTAGCACACAGAAACGTCAATTTCTAGATGAACGTATACTATACACACTTTTCTAGGTATTTCGAAAACTTGTACCGTGGGAATTTTATTCTGCAAGATAACTATAGAAAAGTTTCCCGAGCTGTAAGTAACAATTATTAGATAAAAATGTCAATTGCTATATAATATTCAACGCACGATTATATTTTTACAATAGAATTTCATGTTATCCTAAAGTTGTTATTAGATCTTTTACTTGCCACCTGCCATGATACTACTTTGCACTTATCCGTGCAATAAAATTTTTGAACCATATCGAAGAAAGGAATTTGCGTCTATTTGTACAACAGACCGCGTGCTGGCCTTATTACACTATTTTATTTTTGTTTATGGTATCTATTTAAGTCACATTTTTCGTTATTTAAAACGATAAACAACAAATAATGAATACAGCATTTTTAATACGTAATTCAATACCACCTATATTAACTTTAAGAGAAATAGTAGGTATATGTAAATCCAAAAGTCCTAAGAATTTTTTGGTCAGTAATTTGTAAGCCACATGGCGAAGCGACTGCAGGTTTTTTCAATAGTAAAGTCACGCACACTATTTTTACAAAAAGTAAGATACGCTACAAAACAACAAGTGAAGATGGTGCCGCGATTGTCAAATATTGTGCTTAACTTTTATGAAAATATAATTTCTCATACAGGTTTTCAATGGCTGAAATATAAAACAGCTACTTTTGTTTGATTCTGTTCCAGAATAAAAAATATTTACATTTCAATTTACTGTTTCCAAGTTCATAAGTGAATCATGTGCGCCTTGGAGCCCGTTGCAAACTCTAAAGGACCTCCCTTACGCAAGTTTTATCCCTGCAGTCGTACGATCTCTTAGATGCAGTTATGAACCATGTCCCTGAATTATTACTTTAACTTATTAAGTATTGCTTAAGCTTTACTACATAAACAAATTGCGTAGTCCAGGCTCACTAAGAAATGATGCGAAATAGAAGAAGAAAAACAGACTGTGACAATATTGTCGCTTATACAATCCGTTCAATTTGCGGTTGTGGCACATTGATATATGAATATTTAGACCCAAAGCCAAATAACAACAGAAATATTTTTACTGGGTTTTGATCGTGCTATTTACCCCAACACGACATGTATTTACAGAAAACTTTTATGTTATTGTGATTTTAATGCTTTTAAGAACTTATTACACTACAAAATTTGTTGTGAATCCTGTCCGTTAGAGTTTGAAGAATAAATATATATTTCGTATTTATTTAACCACAAAAAACATATTAATGTTAAGATACAAGATCGTAGTGCCGAAATATAAAAATCATCAAAAACGTGTCTTTTTAGTTTTTTCCGTAGGGTTTTAATTTTAAGAAATCATTTCTTAAAATTCCCTTAAATACAAACCAATATCTTCTTATATTTTTAAGTTCAGTGTTTGTCTTTATTGGTTAATTGAATGAGCCGTTAAATAAATAATTGAGTTAGATATTATAGATTAGAAACTTAGAATTAACATAAAATGCTTACAATTATGCATAAATTTGCTATATGTATATTGTTCGTATTATTTACGACATGTTTGTCCGAAAAAGCTATCATAACAACCGTTATATCGAATATACATTAAATTAAACTTATACATCCGTGTCGTCGCCCCAACTTCTCAATTTAAACCCATTAAGTTCAATAGTCCTATTTCTTATTATTACCATTCACATATGACATTTCCGTAAGTGATTATTTACATGACATCCCATTAGTATATATTACGTTTCGCGAATTTATTTCTTAGGGAAGCTATATAACGATAGATTATAATTTACGAAATAATTATAGAATAAATATATTAGTTATTAAATGCACACACCATTTAAAATAAAAATAAAAATTAAATTAAATAATATGTTCTTATTTCCACTATGGAATCAGAAAATAAGTTAGGCCCTTGAAAGGGCCATAAAACACCAACAAAAGTCCAAGAGCTCTCATTTTAACCGACTCCAAAAGGAAGGCATAATCTATTCGTCGTAATTTTTTTTTCATCTATAATTTTTTACCCCATGATCCGATAAAAAATATTTTTTATCCGTTGGAATTCGTAAAGCTTCGTAATGGTCCAATTTTTATAAAGGAAATTTCCTTGCATTGACATCCTGAGACATTAGACGTTCTTTCTTATAAAGCCCAGCAATTACATTTGCAACAGTATCCTTTTAATCGAAACATAGCAATACTTATACTCTAATGCTTAGCTGTAAACGATCTTTCGAATTATGTGACCTTCCTCTAATAAACTATATAGATAAGTAAAGTACATATGGAGTAATGCAAGATGTGCAATTATGCATACAAAAATCTGTTGTAATGCGGCATGCAAGTTACAATGTTCGTGAAGTGTCAATTACATTTTGAACCCTAGAATGTACCTACAGTGACGACATTTAAAGTCCTCCTTTTACATGTCTCGTTTTAAGTGGCACTAACAGATCTGGATTTCTAAAAACTTTGTATTGCGAACAACAAAGGGAACAACAGTCATAATTTCAAGTGTTATGATTTGCGAATTGAAGCCTTCCTCATGCCTCAATTTGATTCAAAGTTGAGATCAGCAATGCAGTTTTACACGTATTTTTCAGTAATGATTTAACTTAGTTTATAGCAACGTCAACCCTTCTTGCCGATCCGATCCTGTAATCGATAATAAATTAAATTACGTGAGTTTTTGGATTCAGAGAAAACCCAGACAAAGTGTTGCCTGGAATGTTTCCAGTGCGTCTCAATACTAGGCCCAGAGGATCCACATCTTTTATCGTTGAAATAGACTAAACAAGGTCATATTCCGAGCAGTAACCGGCATAAAAAACAGAAGACAACCTAATAATGCAGTCACTTCTCTGAGTTATGTTACGAAGAATCATGACACGTTATTTGTTAGAATTCAAAATAGACTCCACAAGGAATTTATAGGTGCCTATAAAAAAGAAGGAAAAATCCTGCCTTTACTGTCACTGTATTGCCTTTACTGCGATATTACAACAAAGGTCATTTATTTGAATCGGTAAATAGTCCATTGAAAAGTTACATTTGGGGTTGCGTTTTTTAGAGGACGCAATTTTATTTTTTTGAAGTGTAGGGGGGGTCAGTGTAAAGCTAAAACAAACTTGGTTTTAGCTTTACACTGACCCCCCCTACACATCAAAAAAATAAAATTGCGTCCTCTAAAAAACGCAAGGTAAGGCCTAAAAAATGTAACATTTCAATAGACTAGAAATATGTCACAAGGAACTAAGGAAAGAAATACATGGAAATTGCTCGGCAAATCTCGAACTTCGTGACATGTTGGTAGCAGATAAAACAAAAGACGAAAGATTTCCTATTGCATGAAAAATATAAATAACAAAAAAATATCACGTCTTTATCGCATTTAGGACCACTTTCTACGTATTTTGGCAAAAAAAAATATTCACGGAAACACAATTTGGGGTCAGCACGTGATTGGGTGGGTGCTGCGTGAGCTTTTGTGGGTATTTCCGACTACCTACTTGTATTATCAGTACTTACATACAAATTTCGTTTCAGATAAACTATACTATAGATCCAACAGTAGACACGCGAGTAAAAACGTGTTAAAGGAATTATTCTACTAGTTGATAAATTAGAGTATAAGTGAGCGATGAATATAGATTTGATTATTATCAGAAGCCCTCTGATATAATTAAATAGTTTAAAAAATAGAAAGAAACCGGTGCTGCTATAAAGCTTTAAAAAAGCTTCTGAAATGCTTACACTATGTCATATTTAAATCAATCTAGTTTAACGATTTTGTGTTTATCTTATTCGTTATATTCGTCATTAGTGAATTACACCTTAGGAATTCGTAGTGGGGAAATTTAATCAAATTGTTTCTATGCCGTAACACGAGTACAAATATTTAAATTCCTTATTTATATATAGATGTCGCACATGATAGGTAGTTACGCGTGCTGAATGTAAAACAGTCGTAAGTTATTTTTAATAAACCTCCGACACCGCGAAACAATTGAATTACTGGAACTAAGATTCCAACGCAACGGAAGTATGCATATCATAAAAAATATTGGTAGATTATTTAATCTGCATCATAAATACGAACCTCTCGACACTAACTAAAGAAAGACTGGCCAAAAATTAATTAAGATGATAAGAGATTTATGTGTCTCCAGTAAAAATATGGTAAAAGGATATAATATTACGGAGCACACATGGAAACGAGTTATCTCGTGCGGTGAACCCCACACACGCACGGAGGTCCGACCGCCGAAAATACGCACACATATAAGTACACCTATATGGCAAATACGTTGCGGTATCCGACGTTAACGTAAGAGATAATATAAGAGGCGCATCTTCGACTTTGCACATTTCAGTTTTAAAAGCCGGTCGTCGGTGTACGGGTCATGTTAGCGAATTTTAGCACATCTTGTGCTTAGACGGCGTCGTATAGGCTTTACTTTGTGTGGCCAGGACTGAAGTTGTCTTTGGACAGCCTGCTTACCAGAACAGAGGCCTGAACGGCCGCCTCCCTGGCCATGGGGCCGGGAACAGTCTTTTATTTTTTGGTGAGTTTTATTTTTATGCCGTATTACACAATTATAATTTTATTTAGTTTGATTAGGTTTAATAGCTGGTTTACTTAATATTTTTCATGTAAAGACTATAAAATAAATATCAAACCGCTATTAGTTTTGTTCTCTGAACAGAATTTAATTAATGTTTCGTAAAAATGCGCTTAAATATTTTTATTTCAAACTTGGATAAATTCGCGTACATTCAAAGCTCGATTTTTTTATAAAGTAGTAAATAAAATTATTAGAGGTTTTACTTTAATGGACTTTTAATAGTTTTGTTATAATTTCGTAGTTAATCTTTATAATTTGATATTACTACATCAGAAAATCAATATATTATATTATATTTTATAGGTATCTAATACTTAAAATCTTGTGGAATAATATTCATATATATTCCATATCAATATTATTCCACAAGATTTTAAGTATTAGCAATAATAAAGTTCTATTTTATGTAAAACTAATTTTAAACACTTTTGACATTAGGGTATTCCAGCTAACTAAATCGGAATATAAGTAGTTACTCCACACCCGAAGTGGCTAAGTTCCTAACTTTTCGAAAATATATATTGAATTACTGCCTCGATGGCGTAGTTGTATTGCATGTCCGGTACAATAGCGCTCTGAGGTCCTGGGTTCGAATCCCGGGTCGGGCAAAATGATATTTGGGTTTTTTCTGCTCAGTATCAGCTCGGAGTCTGGAATTTGTGCCCGATATGGCGATAGGCTCGCCCCCTATCACATCATGGGACGGAACATGCTTGGCGAAAAGTGGGTGCCCTAGTTGAGCCTCTGCATACCCCTTCGGGGATAAATGCGTGATGTTATGTATATATTGAATTAACTATAAAAATTTAAAATGTAAAGATGCGGACATCTTTTAATTTATTCAATTTAATATTTAGCAAACGTATAATTACACAATATTATGTTAAAACATTTTATTGCAAATTGCGGAATTTCAAATGCATACTGGCTACCGTTTATTATGCGTATTAGTACGATTAAAAACGCAATAAAGGTAGTGAAAAGACTAAGGTTCCGTGTTGAAGGGAAAATAATCGGGCTAGTTTTCGGTTAAAAAAGTACACATACGTTGCCCATAATTAGAAATTGTGCCCGAAATGACGATAGATTAAACCTCTACAGCATTATGGGTCGAAAGCAAGCTTATTAAACTCTATGCCTTATGATGATACCTATTAATTTATATAATGTTATTTATAATATATCATATTATTAATAACATGTCATATGTGGCTGTTCACCTATTGCCTTTGCTTAAACTTTAGAACCAAATGCCTGACAAAGACAATTTTTTTTAAATATAAAAAACATAAACTCAATTTCAAGGCCACATAAGTAAGATGTCTCCTAAAAAAACCTAATCATTATTACTCACAGCGCATTGACCAAGTAACCCAATGTAAGTAAATGACACCTTCGGAATTTTAAAACTCATACATATTCCGCATAACAAAAAAAATGTTTATTTTAAATCCTTGAATTACTCGAATATTTCATAACCACTTTGTTATATTAACACTATAAGTATGTAATCAAGGTAAACGCAAAGTGGTGTCGAATACTTAACACTCCTAGAATAACGTTGAGAGTCACATTGCAGTCGAAATATGTCACATTACTATGAACACTAGTCTAGTGAACTATGAACTTTTATCTATAAAATCAAATATACAGGACATTTATGACCCATAAATCAAGGTTTATGCACACAAAACGTATAATCGCTTGAATATACATAATTAAATTACTACCGACATAAATTTTGTTTTTAAATTCATTAAAACTGAAGAGTAATATGTTGTACCAAGAGTATGTTAAAGGTCAAAGTTAAAACGAATGTACATCATCATTTGGATATGCCAATATCTTTTGTATCACGAATTAAGCATATTCGATACTACTCGTGAAGTTGACATAAATAGACAATTACGTCAGTCATAGGAAAAATAAACAAAGTATACGTATGTGTAGGAATGTTTCGAATTAGAAAAAATCTTCACAATCAAATTAAATAAATTGCGTTCAAATAAGATTCGAACATAATAAATTCGATGTTTGTTATTTTTATGCATTTATGTATGACGATAAAGAATAGCAATAAGAAGTGCATTCCGAAGCAAGATGCTGTTTGTTTGACTACTATTTCTAATATGTTTGACCCGTTTTACCTTCTTTAACCTCACTTAATATTTCAAGTTAATTAAGACTAAGTAAAAGCAATTTAATATTATCCTGTAAGACGTCGGTACAATAAAATAATTTTAGTAAAAATGACCTGGCATTTTCTATTTCTTTCATACTGTTTCCTTAAATTTAATATATTGTCTTTTCCAAAAACGACCACTATGTGAACAAGGTATTTCGAACTTGACAAATTAGTACTTTCTATCAGTATATCAATTTTCGACAGTATCTTAGAAACTTGTTAGTATGCTAAACTTAACTTTGCAACAGAACCGATTTAAGTTTACCAACTTAAGTTACCTACCCATTAAGTTCTCAGAAGAAACATTTAAAAATGTACCAATCTCTTTGTTAATTACTTTTGTTCTATACAAAGAAAATATTTATTATTCGTCTAAAACGCAAGTTTCTTCTTCTTTTAATATAAGAAATTGCGGTTTAACTCATGATATACTTATCTCGTTATTTATTCTATAAATATATATTATTTTAAATGATGCCTGGCTATAAAGCGAAGGCGATACTATGATAAGACGACCAATTGTTACGGCTAATTCAATTGTATCTAGATTAATGTCGAGTTTTTTGCCAACGGTATAGAAGAATTGAAAAATCATCAATCACGGTGACATTAGACAACGGATTATATTAATAAAATATAAAGTTGAACGCACTCCGCTCTAGATCTTTTGTAGAATGACGTAATGCAAAATACGGGGTTGTTTCTGCCCACGCGAATGATCCGAGCACTAACCTTTTTGGTATCAAAAAAATATTTTTTCCACTCTCGTAATAAATTTATTTAGAATTCTATTAAAAGTACTCAGAACTCTTTCAGAATACTCTTTGGTCTGCTCTTCACTTGCTCTCTACATTCATTAATATTCAAAGTTGTTATTATCCAATTTGCCGGCTGAGCATTTCCCAGAACCTAACCCTTTTCAACACTGACAAGACCGCTTATACCCGAAAACTATTGCTGTGAATTGTGATTAAGTTTTTGAGACTATATAAAAGTTAATTTGCACGCGCCTGTTACTAAAACAAGATATAGAATTGTAACCCGTTTAATTTATACGCAGAAGAGGTCATTGCGGTGTTTTGTTGGGTTTACGTAACGAAAAATTAAATGGTAGAGTACCGGAGGAAATTTAATAAACGAATTCTGTTAAGATCAATGGGTAACGCGACTCACGCTTACTCGCTTAAAGACTGGAGATTAAATTTTATTATATGTCATAATACCGCATCACATAAAGGCTTTGTTTACAACATGACTTGTGTACGAATGAACTGACCTTACTCCAGATGGTAAGGTCTGAAGGTCTAGGTAGCACCACCACTCACCATAACCCTCGGGTTCAAACCTTTTACAGAAAATATAGGAAGTTTTTATTACTTTTGTACATAAATTAAATAACAAGTCGTGATTAAAAATATCTAAACAAAAGAACTATGTAAAGTAAAACATGCATTATTGTCAAGTTATAATTAATTACGTGAAAGACATGAAATACTTATTTGTTAACAATTTTTGCTAACCTTATTACAGTGATTGAAGAAATAATAATATTATAATATAACATTTTAACAACACTCCATTATATGCTCTAGTGTCGATCGCCTGCAGTATAACTATAATCAATTTAATTAGGTACAATAAACATGTTAATTAGTTTCCGATTTAAAAAGACTATAAAACAGGTTAGTCACACAAAATCAAATTGCTAAAGGACATTGACATCGCAGAAAAACCAACAACATTACAGGGGTGCGACAAACAACCGATTAGAATAATGTTTTGCGCATTGTTATGTCAATCATTGTCCCTGTTCTAAATAGATTTTTTTTGAGACTAGCAATCATTGAAACATCAACTTGACATGGCATTTTCGTGTTAATAATCATATTAACAAGATCAACAGTTAATCGTATTAACGCTTTATCCTGTACAAACTTTACACAGTCTAATTAAAAAAGTTCAGTATTAAACTCAGTCTACATCCACTAGAGATAAATAATCTTGTGCTAAATAATTTTTCTACGACCCTTTGGGAAGTTTACACGGATTAGGGAACCCTAATAAACAAGATATAATTAAATTGCCTTTTTAAAAATATAATGTGAGTCATCTCCTGTTTTAAACACTCGATACCGGTTGCCGAAACTCGAGAAGAGACTAGTGCGCATTGGGAAATGTCGTCTTAGAAGTTTGAATAGTTTAAAGGTTGAGGATGCTAGTTCACCTCAAGCCTGGTGGGTCATGCGGTGACGTAATTATCTTCGCTGCGGCAGATGAGACGACACCGGCCTTTCGAATATACTGTTGCATTGAAGGATAGGAAATTCATAACATAATCACAACTTACAAACATCAGTAACGTACATTAATTTTAATTGGACATTTATAAAAATATCAAAGGTTCATATTAAAAAAAGAATATCGAACTGTCATTACATTACAGACAAAAACAACATCTCGAATGAATTAAGTAATTTTGATGGCACTCCAAAGTAAATTCCGATGAATGAACAGTAAAAACAAAGACAACCAACGAACCTTAATTGCATTTTCTGAAATCAAAGTTCATGTACCTTCACTTAATGAACACTCGAAGTACCAGGCTGGTCACGTTTTTACTGTCTCATCGTGATGACCGCCACTCCTATATGTAACTCAATGTGTCACTTTCAATCAAGTTGTTTAAGACACTTTCAGATTCATGCGATACCTATTGATTTCGCCGCTGGGATTTACCTCCAAGGAACATGTTATTAAAATTTAATATGGTCGACATTGAACTCTTAAATCATAAATTATTTATACTCATATCTGAGCTTCATTACTCAATCAAATAAAGATAAAAAAGACGATGGACACCATTGTTTCACTAAATGCGTACGTATACATACATTTTTCTAATGACAATAAATTCAAAAATATTTTTTTAAGTTACATTCATACGAAACTTGGAGACAAATTTTTAGACTGCCAAACTGTAAATTTAAGTTGTGCGCCATCAACCAGTGATAAGAATTTTATAAAATTAATTTTCTCAGTGTCATACTATTCGTAACAGTCTGTTCGTAATAAATGTATTTGCGAATGTTGGTACATCTTTATTTGGTAAGCACATAAGAACAATACTATACTAAGAAAACTGAACCAATATTAATTGTATGTGTAAACTGTTGATGTTCCTGTGTATAATAAATAAATAAAATCTAAAGATGTTAATACTCACAAATAGGTGATGTTCGAGAGTCTGACTCACTTTGCGGTGATTAAATTAAATAGACTCAACAAATTGATTTACGTACTAATAAACGTGGGCACAAAAGTTTGCTCTAATAACGAATATTTCTTGTTATACAGCCGATACTACCCACACTGACCGTAGCAGATATGTTTTTTTTTTATAAATGGTATAAGATTATCAAAAGTTAAAATAAATCTTGTGACTCATGACAAGGAAGCAAATTATAGGAAATAGCTAATAGAAAATTATCTCCGCTTTATTACTCGGATAGATGTGCATATAATGCATGAACAAAAAGTTTTGGTTATATTAAGAAACATTTAGTTGAACGCAATAAGCTTTGGTTCTTGTTCTCACGCGACGCCACTTCGTTTTCATTTTCTTTTACTCAAGTCTGGCATGAGGTCCAATCGTTGCAAAAGATTTGCATTAGGGCTGGCTAATAGTGCTTTTAAAACACTACGTATATTATGTTGTCATTTTAAAAGGTGAATCCGTTTGCCATTCTATTATTAACAGACAGGATTAAACGAGTGTTTAAAAGTTTACATCATCCAACTATTAACCTTTTCCTAAGCATTACAAGCCTGTTCATATCTTCAATGATTAATGGTTACTTATTTAATACATCAAAAATGTATTGTAGATACATCATATGAGTAACAACCCTATGTTAAATAACCGTACTTTGTGTACGGTCATCTGATAGATTAAGTAATCGGGCCCATTTCTCACGACCGCTTGCCGGCCACTATGCATTATGAAATTCAAATTGTTTTTCGGATCCTATTGATATTAATATCTTTGGAAGGACGATTATAAATAGATATTTACTCGTTGGTCATTTCTTAATCAGGTTAATGCACTTATGTGGTTTCACTCATGACTATTGCGAAGGATATAAACTTAATCGACGTCCATTATCGGCATTTAAGCATCTATGTAGGTAACACATTGTTTACCTGTTGAATAGTGAAAACAACCCGGGTTTTCCGATGATTTCAATATTTTACGTATTTTCTGATTGTTACGGCGATAGGTTTCGAAACACGTCAAGAAATAAACATCACTATGAATGAGTATTTACGATGTAGTTTATGTGCGCGAATAATGTAAAGGCTCGAAACCTTACGACAAAACTATTGGGAAAATCAATACACCAATACAAAACATATCTTAGACATGAAGTCATATTTAAATTTATTTTAATGGACGATTACACATGCTTACATTAATTGATGATGCCAAAGTTAAATGTCGTTAAACTAGGTAATGTACACGATCTCGACCTTACAAAATAAAAAAAAAGGTTTTGCTAACATCGACGCATTGACGATCAATGATAAATGTTAAAATATTTGACCTATGACGCAAACAGAGGTGACAGGTTGTGTCAGAATTGAACGCAATCTTTCTTTTGTAAGTCCTTGTATTAACACTGCAGTTGAACGTCATGCTTAGGGATTGATAAAAAAAAATTGGCCCGCGTAAACACGGTGCCAGTGTGGTAGGGTGCCGGATGCAATCGACCTTCGCCGGTTTGCGAAGCTACTTAGCGCCTAGATTAGTGAACGAGCATAGAAGAGAGCGTGACATAACCTGCTGGCGTCATACAATCGCACCTTGACATAATATATATAAAATCACTGCATACGATTAAAATTAGACAAACATATAATCGATTTTTAAAAAACTTATTTGTTATAATAAGCCATTATTATATTTTATCAGCGCGAAGTCTGCAGACTACGTTTATTTTTTGTTGTCGTTTTTAATGTACATAATAAAATTACCGTAAAATATTCACGAAATATGTACTTAAAATAACATTAAGAATTAAGCTGTCAAAGTGAGCCAGCATCAAATGGATTTTTATAAAGGTTCTATGTGCGAAGCGCACACTTTGCATATTGATAAACAGCCATTCACTTAACTATGATCTTTACAATTCATGCGGTGGAAGATAAAACATGTTGTACAGTGTAAATACGGATACCGAGGTCACATTACAAGAATGTAAACTGTAAATGAATCGTTATTTTCAAATTATACATCACGTGACACGCCCAGTATTTAACTCCGCGCTCGAACATTTGGGACACCATACCCTTATCTTACGCAATAAAATATGCTGGACCCTTTTAGGGTAACAACACGTAACACTATTCGGAATGAACAACAATAAATTTTATTACGTAAAGTATCGAACCTGATTGATTTAAATCGAAGTTTCTTACGATTGTTAACACTGTAGGCATTGAGAAATCGTGCGCAAATCATACCAATAAATCTTCGCAAAAAATGCATAATATCTTGCGTTCATTAAAATCAAGATGTAAGCTTTATCAGTTGTAAAACAGTATCTACCTATGATTTAAAAAAAAACACTTTAAATACAGTGACCTCAGCGTTAATGTAATCTGTGACATCAACGTTCAAAGATATTTATGAATCACTTCTGGTTGCAATTAAATAGATAGTAAATGAGAATACGCAAGGGCGGATTGTACAAGATCCGCATAGAAATATACGCGGTATGAACAAGCAGGTAATAAAATGAATATAAAGACATACTATGTTCGCTGTACGACAAATGTCTTATGAATGTATTTATTATACAAAACTAGCATTTAAAACATAGTACAATGTAATTCCAATATTTTGACATACAACTACTTACATACAATTTTGTATAATCATGACCTACTACTTATATTACGAACATAATATTTTACCTAGATACATAGCCTCAACTTTGTGTAAGTGAGTCATAATTATCGATACAATAATAATGAAGTAATTTGTTTTAACTATTCGTAATGGAAACATCACTGCTTTTGGAGAATGTTATTGTTTTTGGATCAGTCATTAATGTTATTCAGATATTCGCGAATATAAACAAACCTCTGTAAACCTAATTACTTATCGTTAGGAAAATATTACGGGACGGAACCGTCAGAATACGAGGACCATTCACACTCGACCGAATTTTTATTTGTGACTTGCTTGACAATTGACATACGAGTTCAATGTTCATGCGAGTAAATTGCTAACACCTTACCAATTCAAACCATAGCCTCATTTCTAAATTTATTTTATTTGACGTCATGTTTAGCTTTCAACAAATATAACTGGAGGTTTCTATGCCACCGCCATTGTTTCGCAAATCTTGTCACAAAAAAAATTCGCCATGAGTCCAAATGCTTACACGTTTATGGCCCAGATCAAAAAACAATTTACTTCTGATGTTTGTCTCTGTACGTGAGATTGAAACATGAGGTTACGGTCACGGACGTCGGACCCCGCTGAAGTTTGTCTGGACGTGCACTACATTATAATTCAGTGCGAATTTGAACAGTGGTTAGTGAATACATTATTCGGCCAACTTAGATCGCTATCCGTCGCTGTGATAAGCATGGCCGACTCTCCTGAGTTTTATGCCAGCATTGACGGTTTTAGGATTAAATTTACAAGAAAAACAAAAATAATTTACATGCATTTCAAACTTATCAATTTTTTAAATTGTACCTATTTCCATAATATATTATATTATATAGTCAATGCGATTCTAATATACAATCAATTATCAATTATTGTTACATTATTAAATTATGAAAGCCGATTTCAATTGTAATCCTCTGAGTACGTACATAATTTGTATTATAACGTAGCGAAACTTTGGAACCCTTTTGCACAAAAATTATACAAAGGTAGAGTAAGGTAAGAAATTTAACATAGTTAAAAATGATATCATTAAAAAGGAGCGCAGAGTACAAACTAATATTTTTAAATAATATGTAAACTGAGAAGATATTATTATTATCTAAGTATTTTATTTTATTATTATTTATGTATTACAAATATATTCAATTCGTCGGTCGAATTTCGGCCACTGGATAACTACTAGTATTATTAATTAATACCGTTATTTTAATTCTTTAGAAACTAATATTACCTATGAGCATTTAGAACAACCCATGATTATTAACTTAAAATATATTGAAATGAAAAAAAAATATATTCCATAGGCCCGATCAGAAAAAAGAATCAATCCCAGTAGTCAGTACCATACCGGAATTACAGCCACTAGGTACGTTTATATATGTCACTAGAGTTTTGACTGATGAAGCGGTATACATAAGATATAAATATAGTTATTTAAAGCTCGTCGCCTGATTTCCATAAAATAATCGTTAAATATTTTTAAATGCTACACATAAACGCCAAATTAATTTTAGTTCTTAACAAATTAAACATTTAACATGATTAATTAACGACTCGATTTCCATTTACGCATTACTTTAAATATATTTGTGACATTGTTTTGAAGATTCTAAGTTATAAACATAAACCGGCGTTATTAAAAATATTACTAAAACAAACATTTCATCAAAGCAATCGTTTGATATTAAATTATTGAAATAAATTCCCTTCTAAGCATTGGTTTTTATTCTCACTTCGATATACTCAAATAAATTTAATTCAACTTGGATATTTCCGTGACAGAACACGCGTGTCCAAAGCAGTTGCAAAGTATTTGGAATTTTGAGAGATATTGTGTAAAACATCAGTTGACCTGATGCGGTTGTGAAATAATATTAGCACTCCTGAGTAACATAAGTCACCATGTTCGTATGCTTATGTATTCCATCTGCATAATTTTACGAAAATAAAGAGAATATATATGTTTTCTTGAGTTCCTCCGCTAATGACTTACCTAACAGTTTTGAGTAATATTCTGGCGAAATATAAATTAGTAAAATTGCTACATTAGTTATAAAAGAGAAAATCAGTAACGAACAGAAAACTAGAATTGATGATGTCACAGGTTATTCACGAGAACATAATTATAATTGGGCAATTCATGATTCCTTCATAACATGCGTGACTTAGAATATTTCTTGTTTCACTAGTATAGTAAACTTTGTTTACGTATATTATACACTTACGCAAAATTAATATGCGTAAACGACTTATATTTTCTAGCAAAACTATGATCTTAAAGGAATTATTTATAAAACGGGTAAATATTATATAACCATACTAACAAAATCTATATCATTGTTACAGGCCGTGCTAGTGTTAACACAGGCTAGCGCTGAAGAGCCAAAAAACAAGACAAAAGAAGTAAAAAGTGTCGACGTCCGTCAAGGGCGTCAACTCAGTCCTTATGAAGGCCAGAATAATAATGAAGTAGTGGTGGACATTGAAGACGATGAAAAGAAACAGTACTATGAAACCAACTATGATACAAGTTAGTAACTACCCTTTATAACGCTTATAAAAATACTCTACATAGCATCAACAGAAGTCTGTTACTTCACCTTTCCAACAAATATACTTCCCTCTTGCTGCTTGACGACATTCGTTAATCTGGTTTAGAGCCAGCTTACGTCTTTCTAGAGTTCCCAGTATATTCCTAAACTAGTTCGCCTAATCTTGAACGTTTGTGTCTTAAAACTTCTAAGTCGATAAGTACTTTTTGATTTCTGAAAAACATTTTGCTCACGGCTCTATCCGAGTTACTTATTGTTCTATTTGAAAGTGTAAGATACATAGAAAACAGCAAGTTTTATCGAACTTACAATAAATAAATAACAGTTAAAAACACTCGTTCTTTTTAGACATTATCTACCGTTAATAGTTAAATAAAATATACACATATTATATAGATGGTATTACTTTCATTTTCAGGTGCGTATGGTTTCGGTTACGATGTTGGACCTAACGGCCAGTTTCATCATGAGAATCGTGGTCCTGACGGAGTAACATACGGTTGCTATGGTTACGTCGATGCGGACGGTTACCTTCGTGCCACCCACTACGTCGCCGACAGCCACGGTTATAGAGTAGTCGAGCCCGAAAAACCCGTCGAAGTATACCCCGATGAGAAATACGAATACGATGAAAAGTAAGTTTTTAAAATTAATTTCTTTTAATTCACTGCTTATTTTTACTTGGACACATAGCGCCTGTTTAATTTAAAATAGCAAAAACAATAAAGAACCAATAATCTTATGCAAACAAAATTGAACTTTTGATGCTTTAATCGCGAAACTTATTTCCAGTTCCGATAATCAGCCAACTGAACCAGTGCCCGGTCAAATCATCCCGTGGAGCAAACTCTTCTTCCCGAAAGGATGCGGCCGTACTCCGGGTGGAGTGCCACCGAAACCTCTGCCAAAGCCACCGCCAAGACCGCCAAAGCCTGCAAAGCCAATAGATAGCACTGGACAAACAAGCAACCCAAGCCCCGGCGTGTCTTACCCTGGCCAAGGTAAATATTAGTTCAATAACTATACATTCTTTTGTTTAATATTGCGTAACACATTTTTTATTTTTTTTACGCCATTTTTCTTAATATTATGTTATTACGTTTCAAGTCTTTTATTTTAGCATCAATAATACATATATTATTACTTTTAGGACCTAATGGACCTTATGGGCCAGGCGGTCCGAGTGGGCCAGGTGGTCCTGGTGGTCCTAACGGACCATACGGACCAGGCGGTCCTAGTGGCCCCAATGGACCATACGGACCAGGTGGCCCTAGTGGCCCCAACGGACCTTATGGACCAGGAGGCCCCGGCGGTCCAGGAAATGACGGATCGTACCGTCCCGATGGATCTTACGGCCCTGATGGATCATACCAACCCGACGGCTCTGGTAAGTGATGAATTCGTGATAAAACTACTTCCTTATCAATATTGTTTAAATAATTAATGATTTGTTATGTTTGCCCAAGTCTTAAACATTGAAATAAAACTATTGACCCATGACCATGAAGGCAGCAAAGTCTTCGAAATGTCGGGAGAAAATCACAATGTAAAAATTACGATAATTTCCGAAAAATTGATTTATTTCAATATTATAATATTCACTAGTCTACACTTATTCATGTCCGTTTCATATCCGTGTAAACAATAATATATAAAATTGTTAATGGATTATGGGACTCGTATTTAAAAATATTTATATATACAGGTGCATATTACCCGGGTACACCTGGAACGCCTGGCAGCCCTGGTTCACCTGGAACACCAGGTAGTCCTGGATCACCTGGAACACCAGGTGGCCCTGGCGGTCCTGGAGGCCCTGGCTCTCCAGCTTATCCCGGCTCCGGCGGTGGTTACTACCCAGGTGGTCAAGGTAATCTACTCTTATTGCTAAAATATTCCTGTATGGTGTATACCAAAATTAATATCAGAATGGTTTTTGAAAGTTAGTTGATGAGAATATCAGATATTTGCATCGTTACTTTAAGTCTTAATATGGGTAAGAGGACACTAAAATGCCAACTTGGAAGTTGCTAAGTTAGATTTAAAACATTGGGTCAGATCTATGCCTCGCATCGAGACAAATGTAGGTAAAAACGAGAATCAATTATATCGCGTCTAGGTTTACAATAGTAACAGGATTTTTTTTGTAACACTGTAATCAAAATAAAGAGGATTGATTATATGTGTGATTTTTTGATGTAATTTACTTATTTTTTTATTTCATAACGTGTTGCTTGCGGCTTCGCCGTCCTGAATCGCCTTTTCCCCTACCTAAGCCCCTAAAACACTGCAACAATTCATAGTGCCAATTATGTGCGATACCAGAATGCTATAAAAAACAGCTATGGGAGCCAAATACCAAAATAAAAATAACCTATGTGCTAAGCTAAGATATCGTCTACCCGTGTGTTAAATTTCATCCTAATCCATTCAACTGATCCTACGTTTACTTCTTCCAAATATCCAAACATTTTCACAAACGTAAGGATTTGTAATATTAAATAAAAAAAAGTCCGCTAAATACATAATATATTTTCAGGTGGACCTAGTGGACCAAGCGGACCCTCAGGCGGCGGCGGCGGCGGTTACTACCCCGGCAGTCCAGGTTCTCCTGGTAGCCCTGGCTCGCCCGGATCTCCAGGAACACCAGGTATTTTCCCTGACGTACATAAAAATCTAATAAGCTCTTTAAGAATAATTCGTCGTATAAGAATTAAGTTGATGTTGATTTAAATTACTCATTTTCAATATTGGTCATAAGGAAAGTGATCTTTGAATTACGAACACTTTTTAACTATTATAATACTATCGACTGCCTATTTGGATCATCTCTGTTACGATTGGGCGCCATAGCCGCAATTCACTTAGATTAATATATGCGTATTATTTGGATCAATAAACTTAACAATTTCCACAGGCGGTCCTGGTGGTCCAGGAGGCCCTGGAGGCCCCGGTGGTCCAGGAGGACCAAGCGGGCCCGGTGGAGCAAGCGGACCTACTGGCCCTAATGGTCCGTCGTCACCCGGCTACTACCCAGGCCAACCCGGTAAACCTGGCAGTCCTGGCTCCCCAGGCTCACCAGGTGGTCCAGGAGGACCTGGTGGGCCAGGAGGTCCCGGCGGTCCCGGAGGACCAGGTAATTAAACATAACATTTTCCTTGAGATTACCATTAAGAATACATTTTATTGATAAAGTTTTGTATAAGATCATAAGTTTTGTTAATACGTTTGACGTCTTATCCCCTTATTCATAGACGTTATTTATCTAAGAACGAAGCATTGTTGTGCTAAGCGGTTTAGTTTTTGAGCTTATTTCATAAGGTCTCAAATTATGGTTAATATTAACTATCAATAATATTTAGGAGGACCTAGTGGACCTACAGGTGGAGCAGGTTCTGGATCAGGCGGTTATTATCCCGGTCAGCCAGGAAGACCAGGATCACCAGGATCCCCTGGTTCTCCAGGGGGACCAGGTAATTATAAAATGTTTTACTAATCTTATAACACTTGTTTTTACGCTGTAAATAAGAGGAATATTTACTATCAAATAAATTACATATATGCAATACACGCTTAATTATTTAATACTATTTATTTCCTATCAAATTTATATTACCTTACTATTATAGGTGGACCTGGCGGTCCTGGAGGCCCAGGTAGCCCTAGCGGCCCAGGTGGTCCGAGCAGCCCTGGTGGCCCAAGTGGTCCCGGTGGTCCTAGCGGCCCTGGTGGCCCAAGTGGTCCCGGTGGTCCTAGCGGCCCCGGTGGCCCAAGCGGACCTGGTGGCCCAAGTGGCCCAAGCGGCCCAGGTGGTCCGAGCGGCGGCTATTACCCTGGCTATCCCGGTAGCCCCGGCTCTCCCGGCAGTCCAGGCTCACCTGGAGGTCCGGGAGGTCCAGGAGGTCCAGGCGGTCCTGGGGGTCCAGGTAAAGGATATTCAATCATTACATTCACAGTTTTTCACAATCTTACGTACAAAGAATAATAGAGAAATGAAGAAGCAGATTTCACAATAAATATAATTTCAATGTACGTCACGACAATACGTTGTTTACGTCAATTGTAGGGTTAGCAGAATGTATACTGTGTACTTCTATAAAATAATATAAAAGTAAATAAAATCTGTGTTCTGACAGTAAAATTTATACAACAAAGACACTGACAACATGAACAGATAAGGCATCAGTTTGAGTTTGTCCATAAGACCGAAGTACCACTACGGTCTAGCTGACGTACCTTCGTTGTGAATACATTTAAGAACTCAATTATATTTACTACTGTGTTATTAAAAAATCAATCACATCAAACATCCTAAGTAAATGAATCTTTTATTTCAGGAGGTCCCGGGGGTCCATCTGGCGGTGGAGGATATTATCCAAGCCAACCTGGCGGAACTGGCCCAGGATCATCAGGTAATATAACCCCATTGAAATTATTTCGTAAACGGAAAATGCATAGAAAATTCGACCCGTATTGAGAGTTAGGCAACTCGAGGTTGTCTCAGATTAAAGTTCCCCTCTACTCAAAAAAAATATTAATTTCTGACGAATCACTAAACAAAAAGGTAAAAAAATATTTGTTGCTTTGGAGTCGTATTATTTTTTGTTAATATCAATATTAATTTCTTGTTCATATGAAGCGCTACCAGCGTTTTTCAGTCGCATAATATAATTATGCGACTGAAAAAGATATCTAGATACGTATAAAATATTTCGCTCACTTACATTCAATGTCTTGTTGTGAAAATCGAACTCCCGACTTCACGCTTCACAGCTGGCTCGTCACCCGTTGCGCTTCTAATCTGCATTGAACCGTTTATCTTTAAATGATAAAATAATGCATAAAATGAATAGTAATTGAGATACCCACTTGCGACGATGATAATCCTAGATCTAGATTAGTACTTTTTCTTTCTCCCTAATATAAAAGTTCGCGGGGTGCGCAAGTTCATGCAACAGCTATCCTCGTAAGAGTCGGCTTTTGGCCAGGGACTCTCACCACCCAAGGAATGAGACCTTGGTAAAATGATAGGCGTGCATCTAATACAGCACACCAGTCCTTTGTGCATCATTTACTCAATATCAGGCCACCCGTCCGCCACCTAAAGGACTGCTCAGGGAGGTCGTTTTATATATAAATATTTAAAATCTAGATTAGGAGAAGGACTTACTGGACTGAACCCAATTTAGACAATCACAAAACGGAAACTCCTTAAATCAGACGCTATAAACATAAAATTACGTCGAATCTATTAACATCCTCTATTTTTGAGGTCAATTAGTAAACATTACTTAATTTCACTAAAATACGGTATGTACTGTACCCCTAGCACAAATATTTCCTTTGTGAGTATATTTGAAATACAGCAACAAAAACATTGCGCACGTGTACTATTCGAATAATAAATAGCCATAGAACAATGCGTACCAAAATATATTATGGGAATCAGCGACATTCTTTTTTGAGGTATAGATAATCTATCATATAACGACTATAGACAAATAATTATACCTATTCATATAACTTGCTTGATATGAATAGGTACTTAGCGTAATTCTTTATTGTTCGTACTAGGAGGGATGATTTTAGGATTCCGTAGTCAATAAAGAACTCTTGCAGTTTCGCCATGGTAGCTCAGAGATCTTTACTACTTCCTAGAATGTTGTAATTCGTCTCTTACATTATAATATTATTGACGAGACAAGTCAACGAAAACGAGTAATGAGATAATCCCGTTGTCTCAATCAATAACCCAGCAACCAGTCCAGCTAGATCCCATCCATACACCCAGTATAATTCCCATCTTTTCTCCAATAGTTCCTGCACGTTCCAAGCGCTGTCTTTGGCTGTATTTCCTCCATAAGTACTTACAAGGTGTACAACCCCCAACTAAAGTAATTTATCTTAAAGGGGCCTCTACGTGTTGGATCCATGTCCCCACGCAAGCCTTCTAAAAGGACCGGCCTTTACGCGTGATTTCCCGCATAATAATAATAAAACTTTAAAATAAAGAGAATTGACCATAATAATAATAATAAATCAGTTTATTATCTTATTACACAAATGATATCATACATATTCTTATACTTATACTATAATAAAGACAAAAGGAAGCGGCTCAGCCTGTGCTGACCGACACAGTAGTTCTGAGCAGCGCTGGTTTTCAACCTTTTTTTTTTTTTTTTTCTTGTGTCGCGGGGAAAATCCATTTACGGACCCCCACCTCCGAAGAGGCGGGGAGTGTCGGCTCACCAGCGCCTTCCACCCAGCGATGCTAGGAGTCGCCCGAGATGTGATGGGCGATCGCTGGGTGGGTCCCTACCAGACTTAGCGCACCGGAATACCGACTAAAAACCCCGCGTGGGCCATCATCGGCGCATTAGGGACGGCTCCGGAAAACCTGAGCAGAACGCATGGATTGCGCCGGAACCGCCCCTGCGCAGTGCCGCTTTCGCGGCCCGACTCGGCGGGGAAAGGTCCGTTCCCCGCACGCCGAGCGTCGCTGTGGCGACGGCGACAACGTGAGGCCTAGCCCTTCACGCTGTCGCCCACCCCGTGGGCCGCCTTAATGGATGGTAGGAGCGGCGGCCCCGGTTGCCCACGAGGCGCAGGGCGACGGGTTAGACACCGTCGCCCCGACGCCTCCTTCTCCTCCTCTGGCGGCGGCGGGCGGGATCGGTCTGCTCCCTATCCCGCTCCGCGGCCTCCTTCTGCGACATGGCACGCTCGCAGAAGGAGGCCATAGCTCGCCACGACCTCCGGCTGCGGACCATGGCGGCGACCACGGTCGGCAACGAGAGGTCGCTTCCGATGACGGCCAAGAGAGCGCTGCGCTCTTCCGTCCAGGCTGGGCACTCCTCGAGAGTGTGTTGGGCCGTGTCCTCGCGGCAGTTGCCACAGTGGTGGCACACGGCGGACTCCTCCTTCCCGGCTATGCGACACAGGTATGCACCGAAGCACCCGTGCCCGGTGAGCACCTGCGTCAGCCGGAATGTCGGCGCACCGTGGCGCCTGTCCAACCACTGACGAAGGACAGGTCGCACTGCCGCGACGGTCCTCAAGCCCGCACTCGGGCTCTCCAGCCTGAGCTGCCATTCCTCCACAGCGGCGTTGCGGAGGGAGACCAGAGTGGTCTCGACCTCTTGGGGGGCTAGCCTCTGTCCTCGGCGCAAGCTCTCTTCCCGCCACCAGAAGACAGAAGAGAGAGCCCGCGCGTCGAGATCCCAGGGCAGAGTGCCCGCCAATACGCAAGCCGCTTCGTGTGAGATCGTGCGGTAGCCCCTGACGATACGCTGCGCCACCATGCGCTGCGGTCTTCGCAGCAGCCTGACGCAGCGGTCGTTCAGGGAATTGGCCCATACGGGAGAACCGTATAGGGCCATAGACCGCACGACTCCAGCGTACAGATTCCGGCAGGGATTGCCAGGACCTTCGACGTTTGGTAGCAGACGGCCGAGAGCACCGGCCGTCCGTACCAACTTCGGCGAGAGAAACCTCAAAGTGCGCGCGGAAGTCCCATCGGCTGTCCAGATGAAGACCGAGATACTTCATCTTTGAGCCGACGGGTATCCGCACGCCCTCCACAGAGATGTAGGCCTCGATGGGCGGCCTACTCCGAGGCCCATGGAAGGCAAGGGCCTCGGTCTTGTGGAGAGCCACCGCGAGACCCAGTCGCCGAATCCTGCGCACCACCAATTCGGTACCGAATGAGGCGAGCAGGGACGCCCTCTGAAAGGTCCTGGCCACCAGGACGCGTCCTGCCCTGGCGACCTTATCCGCCACCTTTGCCGGGCACTGGGCCCACGCGGCGCCCAGACCCGAGTGCTCGATCTTGACCTGGCCCACCTTCAGGTCCTCGATCGAACACTCTCCGATTTTGGCGATAGCCGTTGCGACATCGTCAGGGGTGACGGACTCGTCAAGCCCTGAGATGCGCAGCTCTGCCGTCATGACGGGCCGGGAGACGCGAACGCCTTCCGACCCACAGAGCGCCTCCCTCATTTTGATGACGAGGGAGTCGGCTTTCGCCTCGGACTCAGGTCCGGGCACCTCGAAAAGGTAGGCACCGGTGGCCACCCGTCGCGCCTTCATGCCGACCCCGATGCCAAGGCTGGCCAGGTCGACTTTGCCCCTGACCGCCTGCAGGGCCTGGGCGTAGGTCGTGCCCCGTTCTACCGCCTCCGGTGCTACCGTCAGGGTGACGGCAGCCTTCTTCGGAAGACGAAGCTGGGGCACAACCTTGCGCACCACCTTCTGCCTCTGGCCGGCATTTGGGGCGTTCGGCTTCGGCCCGGTCCTCCTCTTGTTCCTCTTCCCCTGCCGCCCCGGTTACCCACCACTGTCCACCCTTCTTCCACTGTTGTGGGGGCCGGAGCGGATTGAGGCAGAGGCGTCGCCGCTCTCCTCCTGGACCCCCGCATACGCCGACGCGGCGGGCGTTGGGCAGGCTCCTCGGCCACAGGTGTGGCTGCAGGAGCGGGGGCCGAGCGGGAGCTGGAACGTCAGCAGATCTGGGCGGAGCCGCGAGTGTTGCTGCTGCCCGACTCCTCCTCTCCCCGACGGCTGGCCAGGACGGGCCAGACACCACCGACGCCACTGACGAGCGTGGGAAGGGCGCTGGGGCGAGTTTGGCCGAGATCGCCTCGAGCGTTTTCTCCATGAGAGCTTCCATCCGTCTCTCATGCCGCTCGAGGCGATCCTCCTCCTTTTCTTAGAGGCCGCCTTCGGCTCCCTGGAGCGGTCGCCGGCCACAAAATCCTCGAGGATTTTGTTCTGGGTGGCCAAGGCAGCCTCCAGTGCCGTCACCTTCCGCTCGAGGGAGGCTATTATGGCCTCCAGTCTCGCGGTTTCCGCGGAGGAGGGCTCTTCCGCGCGCTCCTGCAGCTTGGCGGCATCCTCCCTGAGAGCCTTCACAAACGTCCCTTTGAGGTTCCGGGACGCTTGTGAGACGTGACGGATGTTCTCCGCCACCTCAAGGAGGAGGTTCTTTGTGGGAACCTTTGCCGACTTTGGCGCCGCAATTTTCGGGCAGGGCGCCACGATCCCCACTTCCTGGAGCGCTGCCTCCTCCTCCACTGCGCGGGCGGCTTCGGCCACACGTTCCTCCCTCAGGGCCGACTGGTAAGCCTCTTTAATCCCGGCCACGGAGTCATCCTCCTCCGTATCCGAGGCTGAGGCCCCACACAATTTTTTGGCAGCGGCGCGCAATACTGGGTCCGTTGCGCTGCCACTGCCACTCGTGCGGACTCCCCGCGGCCTTTTTGAGGCCGGCTTACGGGGTTGCCGCGTTATTCGCCTAGGTAGCCGCGAAGAGTCACTGCTCGGCTCGGACTCGCTCAGGATCCGGGCCGGCGCGCGCCTCCTAGCGGCCACCGCCTTCTTTGGCTTAGAGCCACTACCACCGCGTATCTCGGCAGTCGAGGTGGAGGCAGTGTTACGCCCAGTCGCCAACGTGATGTCGCGGTCGGAGAGCAATTCTACCTCGACAGTGCACTCTTTTTTTTTTTATTATTTTTTTTTTGGGTTTCCATCTAATTCCCACGAGTATGGGGGAAATAACGGTCCGCCCAGGCAGTGCCCCCTGTACCTGGGTAAGCCTAGCGTAACCCGCGCAGAGTGTCGGCCGGTACTCTGGCGGGGGTCGCACTCGGGACCGAACTACCCATCGGCCATGCATCCCTCGCGGTGCGCCGCCGCTTGGGATTCGGGGTGATTTTTATAGAGGTTTTCTTCCTCGCGGTCCGGGCGGTTAAGCCAAGACCCTCGGTCCAGTGGGAGCGCGAGACATATCCACAGACCTCCACACCAGATTACGATCTGCGACGGCGACAATGGGGAGGGAGTCCCCCCACTGCCTGCTCGGGGCGGGATGAGCGCACACCGAGCCCGTCGACACCCCGGACAGAACCGGGAGCCGCCCGAGATGGGCCCTCCGCGTCCGAATCGGACGACGGCCGCCGCAAGGGGCGACGACCGCCATCCAACTCCATTGTCAGGATATTGGCCGTCGCGCCAACCAGCTCGATCGACGCGCCGTTGCCCAGGGTGCACCACGAGGAGGTTTCCTGACCTAGCACCCCAGCGCTGGTTTTCAACCTCTCTTAACTTCCTAGGATGTTATGCGGAAAGTTTATAGTGTGGGGCTTCCAAGCGACAATTAGCATTTTATGTTTAAGTAAATCATATCTAAATTATAATAAACAACTACACTACCCTACACTGTGCGTAATGCGATACGCACTTGACGGATTTTTAAGATAACTAATACATGAGAATACTTAATAAATTTATTTTATATTTTTTTACCAATAAGTACAGTTTAAAATAAATGTTGATAATTTAAAAAATAATATTTTGGTACACAGGCAAGCCCGGCCAGCCAGGACAAGGCGGATACCCAGGACAACCCGGTCAACCAGGTAAGCCTGGCCAACCAGGGCAGCCAGGACAAGGTGGATACCCAGGACAACCCGGACAGCAAGGACAAGGTGGATACCCGGGCCAGCCCGGACAACCAGGACAGCCAGGCAAGCCTGGCCAGCCAGGACAAGGCGGATACCCAGGACAACCAGGACAAGGCGGATACCCAGGACAACCCGGTCAACCCGGCCAACCAGGGCAAGGTGGTTACCCAGGACAACCCGGCCAACCAGGGCAAGGTGGTTATCCAGGACAACCCGGTCAACCCGGCCAACCAGGGCAAGGTGGTTACCCAGGTCAACCTGGACAATCAGGAGGCCCAGGGCATCCTGGACAGCCCGGTAAACCAGGACAGCCAGGACAAGGTGGATATCCAGGACAACCCGGACAGCAAGGACAAGGTGGATACCCGGGCCAGCCCGGACAACCAGGACAGCCAGGCAAGCCTGGCCAGCCAGGACAAGGCGGATACCCAGGACAACCAGGACAAGGTGGATACCCAGGACAACCCGGTCAACCCGGCCAACCAGGGCAAGGTGGTTACCCAGGACAACCTGGCCAACCAGGGCAAGGTGGTTATCCAGGAGGCCCAGGGCAACCTGGACAGCCCGGTAAACCAGGACAGCCAGGACAAGGTGGATATCCAGGACAACCAGGAGGCCCAGGACAAGGTGGATACCCTGGAGAACCAGGACAGCCAGGACAACCTGGCCAGCCCGGTCAACCAGGTAAGCCTGGCCAACCAGGGCAGCCAGGACAAGGTGGATACCCAGGCCAGCCCGGACAGCCAGGAGGCCCGGGACAACAAGGTCAACCAGGACAACCTGGCCAGCCTGGTCAACCGGGCTATCCAGGACAGCCAGGTAAACCAGGCCAGCCCAGCCAACCAGGATACCCAGGACAACCTGGACAACCAGGAGGCCCAGGACAACCTGGCCAGCCAGGATACCCAGGACAACCCGGACAACCAGGACAGCCAGGAGGCCCAGGACAACAAGGTCAACCAGGTCAACCTGGCCAGCCTGGTCAACCGGGCTATCCAGGACAGCCAGGTAAACCAGGACAGCCCGGCCAACCTGGATACCCAGGACAGCCAGGACAACCAGGACAGCCAGGAGGCCCGGGACAACAAGGTCAACCAGGACAACCTGGCCAGCCTGGTCAACCGGGCTATCCAGGACAGCCAGGTAAACCAGGCCACCCCGGCCAACCAGGATACCCAGGCCAGCCTGGACAACCAGGAGGCCCAGGACAACCCGGCCAGCCAGGATACCCAGGACAGCCAGGACAACCAGGACAGCCAGGAGGCCCAGGACAACAAGGTCAACCAGGACAACCTGGCCAGCCTGGTCAACCGGGCTATCCAGGACAGCCAGGTAAACCAGGCCACCCCGGCCAACCAGGATACCCAGGACAGCCTGGACAACCAGGAGGCCCAGGACAACCCGGCCAGCCAGGATATCCAGGACAACCAGGACAGCCAGGACAGCCAGGACAGCCAGGAGGCCCAGGACAACAAGGTCAACCAGGACAACCTGGCCAGCCCGGCCAACCAGGCTACCCAGGACAGCCTGGACAACCAGGAAGCCCAGGACAACCCGGCCAGCCAGGATACCCAGGACAACCAGGACAGCCAGGAGGCCCGGGACAACAAGGTCAACCAGGACAACCGGGCCAACCAGGCTACCCAGGACAGCCTGGACAACCAGGAAGCCCAGGACAACCCGGCCAGCCAGGATACCCAGGACAACCAGGACAGCCAGGAAGCCCGGGACAACAAGGTCAACCAGGACAACCTGGCCAGCCCGGCCAACCAGGCTACCCAGGACAGCCTGGACAACCAGGAAGCCCAGGACAACCCGGCCAGCCAGGATACCCAGGACAACCAGGACAGCCAGGAGGCCCGGGACAACAAGGTCAACCAGGACAACCTGGCCAGCCTGGTCAACCGGGCTATCCAGGACAGCCAGGTAAACCAGGCCAGCCCGGCCAACCAGGCTACCCAGGACAGCCAGGACATCCAGGAAACCCAGGACAGCCAAATCAGCCTGGAAAACCAGGACAGCCCAGCCAACCAGGATACCCAGGACAACCAGGACAGCCAGGAGGCCCGGGACAACCCGGCCAGCCAGGCCAACCAGGATACCCAGGACAGCCAGGAAAACCAGGGCAGCCAGGAGGCCCAGGTCAGCCTGGAAAACCAGGACAACCTGGCCAACCAGGATACCCAGGGCAGCCTGGTCAACCAGGAGGCCCTGGACAACCCGGCCAGCCCGGTCAACCGGGATACCCAGGACAGCCCGGCCAACCAGGATACCCAGGAGAGCCAGGTAAACCAGGCCAGCCCGGCCAACCAGGATACCCAGGGCAGCCTGGACAACCAGGACAGCCAGGAGGCCCAGGTCAGCCTGGAAAACCAGGACAACCTGGTCAACCAGGATACCCAGGGCAGCCTGGTCAACCAGGAGGCCCAGGACAACCCGGCCAGCCCGGTCAACCAGGATATCCAGGACAGCCCGGCCAACCAGGATACCCAGGAGAGCCAGGTAAACCAGGCCAGCCCGGCCAACCTGGATACCCAGGGCAGCCTGGACAACCAGGACAGCCAGGAGGCCCAGGACAAGCCGGCCAACCCGATCAACCAGGATACCCAGGACAGCCAGGACAACCAGGACAGCCAGGAAAACCAGGACAACCTGGTCAACCAGGATACCCAGGGCAGCCTGGTCAACCAGGAGGCCCAGGACAACCCGGCCAGCCCGGTCAACCGGGATACCCAGGACAGCCCGGCCAACCAGGATACCCAGGAGAGCCAGATAAACCAGGCCAGCCCGGCCAACCAGGTAAACCAGGCCAGCCCGGCCAACCTGGATACCCAGGGCAGCCTGGACAACCAGGACAGCCAGGAGGCCCAGGACAAGCCGGCCAACCCGATCAACCAGGATACCCAGGACAGCCAGGACAACCAGGACAGCCAGGAAAACCAGGACAACCTGGTCAACCAGGATACCCAGGGCAGCCTGGTCAACCAGGAGGCCCAGGACAACCCGGCCAGCCCGGTCAACCGGGATACCCAGGACAGCCCGGCCAACCAGGATACCCAGGAGAGCCAGATAAACCAGGCCAGCCCGGCCAACCAGGATACCCAGGGCAGCCTGGACAACCAGGACAGCCAGGAGGCCCAGGTCAGCCTGGAAAACCAGGACAACCTGGTCAACCAGGATACCCAGGGCAGCCTGGTCAACCAGGAGGCCCAGGACAACCCGGCCAGCCCGGTCAACCGGGATACCCAGGACAGCCCGGCCAACCAGGATACCCAGGAGAGCCAGGTAAACCAGGCCAGCCCGGCCAACCAGGATACCCAGGGCAGCCTGGACAACCAGGACAGCCAGGAAAACCAGGACAACCTGGTCAACCAGGATACCCAGGGCAGCCTGGTCAATCAGGAGGCCCAGGACAACCCGGCCAGCCCGGTCAACCGGGATACCCAGGACAGCCCGGCCAACCAGGATACCCAGGAGAGCCAGGTAAACCAGGCCAGCCCGGCCAACCAGGATACCCAGGGCAGCCTGGACAACCAGGACAGCCAGGAGGCCCAGGACAAGCCGGCCAACCCGATCAACCAGGATACCCAGGACAGCCAGGACAACCAGGACAGCCAGGAGGCCCAGGACAGCCCGGCCATCCCGGTCAACCAGGACACCCAGGACAGCAAGTTCAACCAGGAGGCCCAGGACAACCCGGCCAGCCCGGTCAACCGGGATACCCAGGACAGCCCGGCCAACCCGGTCAACCAGGAGGCCCAGGACAAGCCGGCCAACCCGATCAACCAGGATACCCAGGACAGCCAGGACAACCAGGACAGCCAGGAGGCCCAGGACAGCCCGGCCATCCCGGTCAACCAGGACACCCAGGACAGCAAGGTCAACCAGGACAACCTGGCCAACCAGGATACCCAGGGCAGCCTGGTCAACCAGGAGGCCCAGGACAACCCGGCCAGCCCGGTCAACCGGGATACCCAGGACAGCCCGGCCAACCCGGTCAACCAGGAGGCCCAGGACAACCCGGCCAACCTGGTCAACCAGGACACCCAGGACAGCAAGGTCAACCAGGAGGCCCAGGACAACCCGGCCAGCCCGGTCAACCGGGATACCCAGGACAGCCTGGACAACCAGGATACCCAGGTCAGCCCGGCCAACCAGGATACCCAGGACAGCCAGGACAACCCGGCCAGCCAGGACAGCCAGGAGGCCCAGGACAACCCGGCCAGCCAGGCCAACCAGGATACCCAGGTCAGCCTGGACAACCAGGACAGCCAGGATACCCAGGACAGCCTGGCCAGCCTGGAGGCCCCGGACAACCGGGACAACCCGGTCAACCAGGCGGCCCCGGACAACCAGGTAATCATCGACATTTTTATATAAAAATGTACGCCTTTTATCAAAGGGTAGCCATACAACCGATTACAACAAGGTACAAACCGATGTATTCACTTTTCGCCATGTATACAGAATACTTAATGTGACAGACGATATAGCTATTTCCATTATAACGAACACAAATTCCAGACTTCGGGCTTTATTCCAAAAATCCCCATAAGTATTAATTTACTTGGGGCTATTTTTATATTTTCCTAATATGTTGCCTACATTATAAAAGAAATTTCATACTCAGGGCCTGTTCCATACACAACTTCTGAATAATGCTACTTGTCACATAAATTACAAGCCGACCAAAACAGAAATATTCTATTCGATAATGAAAAAATACGACTTACAATAGTTGTTTAATACCATAACTGACAAATAAAATTAACTTGAAACTTGTGAAACAGGCTCTGATTATAACAAAATATATTAGGTAAATGATTTCTGTTCCTTGATTGGCTCAAAACAATCTTTAAATAGTATTAACTTTTTATCTATGTTATGTAACTTTTCGTAATCTGATACCGGGACTACATACTGGGAATAGTTAATCCAAAAAAATTAAGTTACATATTGTATTATTATTATGTTTATGTACAATTCAAAGTTGAAATATTGTTACAGGCGGTGATTCAGTGCCATCCGGAACTGGGGTGCAGCCACCTGCTTATGTTCCATCGAATCAAATGCCCCAGTTCCCTATCTACGTTATACCGTACCCACTGCCAATCGTCCCTAGTCCTGGATCGTGTCCATGCTACTTAGTAAACCCAGGCAACAACACATCAACACAAGTGCAAGGATCTCAACCACCGCCAAACGGTCAGAATCAAGGAAGTCAATCATACGCGCCGTACGGTATCATAGGATATGTGCCCGTGGTATTTGTGCCATATTGTCCGGGACATGACGGTAGTATGAATACTGCGCAACAAAACTTCCCCAACGCAGTACCAGTACAATATAACTGCGCTCAATGTCAAGCGAGCAGAGAGATATACCGGTATCTGGGCCGGTTTAATGGGGCGCGCTCTGCTAAAGAAATGAAGGAGATAAAGTCTTTGGATGAACTAAATGACCTCATTAGAAATATTATAAAACCATCTAAGAAGGCAGTACGTCAGTTAGCAGCTCAACCCAGAGTTTTAGAAGGAAAGAGTTAAAATTAATATCAAATTTAGGGCGGTAGTCGAAAAACGACTGCGATGTTAAGGCCGATAACTTGCTCCGATGTTATATATAATATTCGTATCATCATAAATCGGCAATAATTTTGAGACTGTCTGATAAATTTTCTTGGACGATCTCAAAATTTATGAGCGAAGAAAGTATCTACATACTTTTAATATTATTAATTAATTTTATATAGCATAAAATTAAATTATGTATTTTATAATTTGCGATTCGAATTCGGTTCCATGTATAAAAGTTGAAAAAAATGTTAACGTACCGACGATTTCATTCGTACTTTTTAGCAAATTATGGAAAATAAATGTTTTATTAAATTAATAAACATGACATTTCATTGTTCCTCAAATTTCTAGATCCTATAAAAACATTGTTTAACATCTGTATCCGCAAGAATACAAACATACAGAAAAGCAATGGCGGTTTGCAGGGTTATATACCAACTTATTCGTGCAACACAAAAACATCGAATACTTTTAAATGTTTAAATGACTGTTAGGTATGTTTCCTTAACAGTGGCGAAGGGTGAAATTTTACAAAAGGGAACCCGACACAGCAGATACTTCGGTTCTAATATGCATTAATGCCTCCTGCAAATCGTTCTCATTATAATTAGATTTCACATGAATTACGAAAGGGAAGCCGGCAGGAATCGGGTTATATAAACCCTTCACCATTGTTCCTTAACCACCTCCTCTAAATAAAGGAACTGGTGAAAATATTTGGCGCAGGAACGAAGAGTATACTTCTTATATAATGAAGTTTCTCGCTCTATAGCTTACAAACTCGTAATGAACAAACTTATTGACAAACTAAAAACAGTATGTACCTTTTAACTGAATGAACATAATTCGTCACACTAATCGAATAAAGTGAGATTCTCAAATAACATAGAACAAAAACTTAATTCGTATCTGGATACCTGGATACACCAGCTGAGTTTTTCCAAAATTTTATGCTATATCAAAAAATCTGTAGCGTACGACGGCTTTGTTCTGTCGAAATTCATATAAAAAAATCGTCATTGTATCAACTTCATAATCTTAATAGAATAACCGAGTTGCGTATTTGACTGCCTCGGTGCCGTAGTTGTAATTGTACACGGTACGAGGACGATTACTGCGCTGAGGTCCTGGGTTCGAATCCCGGGTCGGGCCAAAATAATTCTATTTTAAACATTACTCAGTCACAGCTCGGAGTCAGAAACAGGCGGTGTGATACCTACCGTGCCTCGGAAAGCACGTAAAGCCGTTGGTCTTGCCCCTGATCCCTATCCGCTCATGTCGGATTGCCGTCTCACCGAATTATGAGAGTGCACCTGTGTATTGCGCACACATTTGTGCACGATATTATCTCCTGCGTACCTGGCTGATCTCTGTTGATATTGGCCGCCGTGGCCGAAAATTTGGCTAGGAGGATTCATTCTACCGAGTTGCATTACATTATGCCTTTATTTGGCTTCAAATCAAACAAGTTTTTTTTTTTGTATTAATTTAAAACTATTTTATTCCGCCGAAACTAGGCATTACATTATTAAGCAATTAACAATAAAGTGTAAGCTATAATACAATCTTTAATTATTTTGTTCCAAAACGGATTGTGTTATTAAGTTATTGTGTGGAATGTGCTAATAAAGTATTATGATGAAGCCTCAAATTTGGAAAAACACATAGTTCAAATACATACTAGTATATAATATAACACGATATAATATACAATACAGATACATAAGACAATACTGGTGGTAGATCTCTCATATGTGAGAGTCCGCTTGGATAAGTACCACCGCAATGTCAACATCTGCCGCCAAGCAACAGTGTGCAGCCATTATTGTGTTTCGGTTCGAAGGACATTGTAGCCAGTGTAACTACTGGACATAACATCTCACGTCTCAGGATGGCATGCGCAGTGGAATACCAAACAAAACTTAGTAATTTAAGGTGTTTCTACTGTGTATGGACGGTTGTATTGCTTAACATCAAGCACGTCTCGTCATTCAAATCAATAAAAACAAAATACAAATTATACTGCTCAAAACAATTAAAGGTAGTGGTCCTTTCTATTGCTTAAACTACAATTAGGTTTTAAGTCATGTAAGAGCGCATCAAAGACCAGAAACACGACTCTTGGGTACCCAGTCTTAGACGTAAATATGACTGTCCAGTTTCTATAGTCCACGTGACTGAATTCGGCTAGGAAGACATTATCAGCAGGTTTAAACTTAATTTTATGAAAAAAAAATACTACTTCAATAATGGTAAAAAAAACAACTCAATTATGATTATTTTTTTTATTAAAATTGTAACTATGTGTAATTACAGCTTGACAACGACACGGCATACTTTTAAGATCCTCAAAATATGTTTTCCAGAAATTAGCTCCCTTTCTTCAATCAACGTTCCAGAGAGCTGCTGCAGGGTTTTAGGTGTAATAGGACACTTACAGATGCGACTGTCAAATAAGATTGCACTAATACCATATGCTGCAGGCAAAACTTAATCTTTGAGCACATTTTTTACATAATCTTCAGCATACAACCGCCGGGAACAACAACGAGATTTGTGTGGTCGTCCCAACCAACTCCGCTCCAAATCATCACAGAGCCACATCAAAATTTGTCATATTCCTGAACTGCCGCTCCATTATATTTTTATTAATTTGTTTTTTATACACTCAAGGCCGTAGATCCTCGATTTTCCTGCTTAAACAAAAAGATCGCTATATCATCAACTGTGATTTACGTAACTGCACCATAGCAACAAGAGATCTTCAAAATACACTAAGGATGGCTACTGGTTATCTGTATCCATAGCTTCATCGTAAACATTCTTTAACATACTTATTTATTATCTGAGTTACTTGCATTCTGTCCTCTTTCACTTTTATCCTTTTCCATTTTGTGCCCAAATTCTTTCTTTATTTTCATTCCCTACTCTCTAGTCCCTTTTATTTATTAATAGCTTTTGCCCGCGGCTCCGCCCGCGTTATAAAGTTTTTCAGGCTAAAGTTTCCCGTTATAAAAGTAGTAGTTTCCCGGGAGCCTATGTTCTTCTCAGGGTCTCAAGCTGTCTCCATACCAAATTTCATCTTAATACGTTGGGTAATTTTTGAGTTTAACACGTTCAGACAGACAGATGCAGCGGGGGACTTTATTTTATAATATATTTTTTAGAACTTTTTAAGTGAAACAATCCCGTCATACATCATTGTTGCATAACTTTAACCGTTTACGCAGCGCAGGCAACGGAAGCTTTCAAAACTAATAATTTACCCCGTTTATGCAACATGTTTCATTACTGCTCCGCTCCTATTGGTCATAGCGTGATGATATATAGCCTATAGCACTCCAGGAACAAAGGGCTATCCAACACAAAAAGATTTTTTCAGTTCAAACCGGTAGTTCCTGAGATTAGCCATTACTGCTCCGCTCCTATTGGTCATAGCGTGATGATATATAACTTATAGCAGTCCACAAATAAAGGACTACCCAACACAAAACGAATTTTTCAGTTGAAACCGGTAGTTCCTGCGATTAGCCATTACTGCTCCGCTCCTATTGGTCATAGCGTGTTGATATATAACTTTGAAAACTCCACAAACAAAGGACTATTCAACACAAAAAGAATTTTTCAGTTCGAATCGGTAGTTCCTGAGATTAGCCATTACTGCTCCGCTCCTATTGAATATAACGTGATGATATATAACTTATAGCGGTCCACAAATAAAGGGCTACCCAACACAAAACGAATTTTTCAGTTTAAACCGGTAGTTCCTGGGATTAGCCATTACTGCTGCGCTCCTATTGGTCATAGCGTGTTGATATATAACTTTGAAAACTCCACAAACAAAGGACTATTCAACACAAAAAGAATTTTACAGTTCGAATCGGTAGTTCCTGAGATTAGCCATTACTGCTCCGCTCCTATTGAATATAGCGTGATGATATATTGCCTATAGCACTCCACGTATAAAGGGCTATCCAACGCAAAAAAAAATTCAGTTTGGACTGGTAGTTCCTGAGATTAGCGCGTTCAAACAAACAAACAAACAAACTCTTCAGCTTTATATAATAGTATAGATTTTCTACTTACAAAATTATTTTTCTTTCTATTACTTTTTTCTTACATTTCTACTTATTTATATACAATTTTATCTTATTCGTCTATCTTACATTTGTCTAGATTTTTAACCGATTTCAAAAAAAGGAAAAGATTATCAATTCGACTGTATGTGTTTTCGTTACGTGATTACTCGGCCTATGTAGATCGATTTTCAATATTCTTTTTTTGTTCGAATACGGGTACTTCTGAAGTGGTTCCATAAGCTCCAAGTCAGGATCTGATAATTGGACCCTGGAGTAATCGAGGGCAACCCTTAAATTTTATAGGCTCACACATAGTTTTTCATGTATTTATCTGGCTTAACTAACAATTTAAATGTCTAATGTTTAATTTTTATTAGGCACCGACTCCAAAATTGGTAACCAGTATATACTTAGGTAATGTTAATTTATTTTTTGGTTTGTAGTGGTTTTAGAAGGCGGTTTAATTTTTAAGTTTTCTTGCTTATTTTAGATACCTAATACATATTATGATTCTATGTTTGTTCTTATCTTTATTACTATTATTAATATGTTACTAAATAAAACGTGTAATCTTACCCCCATATTCATAGACGTTATTTATCTAAGGACGAAGCATTGCTGTGAATAGAAGTCTGTTTCTCATCTTTGTTTATCTTACAACTTGAATCCAACAACAAACAGCAAGCTTAACAGCTTGCTGCTTGTTCAGCTTCGTTTATCTGACAGTCAGCTAGATTCAAGTTGTGTCTCAATTTTAGCCAATCACAACGGCCCTATCGCACTTAGAGGCATGCCATGCTGTGAGTACTGAGAACCATACTTATCACAGCAATAATCCGTCCTTAGATAAATAACGTTTATGAATGAGGGGGTTAGATTACGCGGTTTACTTTAACTATTTTGACTTATTTCCATTTCTTAATATGTCCCTACAATACTGAATAAACTTACTTATGGTTGCCTTATTTGCTAAAATGACACATAATATGTTACTAACGCTTATTTCTGAATCTATTTCTACTTCCAAATCTGACCAAACGATCAGTACCCACTTACATACATAATATTATTATATAAAAATACGCATACACACACTCACGCCTTTGATCTTTGAAGAGGTACGCCTAAGAGCAAACGGCGCAATGACTTTCCCTCTCGAGTCTTCCGTCCCATGATGTGATAGGGGGTGAACGTATCGCCATATCAGGCACAAATTCCTAACTCGAGCTAATCCTTAGTAGAAAAAACAAATATTACTTTGCTCGACCCGATTATCAAACCCAAAACCTCATCACTGCAGGTACGACCTACCATAATAAAACTACACCACCGGGGCAGACACAGTCAGCCGTATGATATAAATATAAAGGACACAATATATTTAACTTATCTACCACCAAAATATCACAGTAGTCAGGACACAGGACTCAACTGATTAGATAACGAGATAATATAGGTTACGAGTTCTTAATCTCGATGCATAGATAAAAGCTACCTACACTTCTCTGACTCTGAGGATATAAGCGTGACTTTATATAAATAGATAGGTAATGAGTAAGATACCATGAGACGTGTACCTTCACACACGCCACGGCCGATGGGTGCTGTGTAGCCATGTAACCATGACTCCAAAGTATTGTTACGGGTCACTGCGAGCCTCTGCAAAGCACTTGCAATTGTAGTCATGCGAAATATTTATACATTTATAAAGTAAACATTATAAGATCAAGTATAAGGAATGAAAGTTGTTCCTAGTCGTACTTTACTATGAAATACCTACATAGTAATTCTTTATTAGCTTCGCTTAGACAGCTAGTGAAAAGCTGGTAGGTGAGCTGGTTTAGGGCCTATTTCGTCCTCACCAGAGAGCACCATGACGCGTTCCTCCCTTTACTTTTAATAAGATTATATACCTATTTCATTTTCATTTCATCTTTCCTGCCAGCCCGAGCTGGCTTCTTTGTTTACTGTAGGTATAGTATTTCGTTTATTTTAAGTCCAATGTAAAATGTCTTTAGTGATATAAGCGACTTTATTTATATAATTAAATATTCTCATGTCTCACTTATCATAAGCGCAACTATATTCGCCGATGTGATGAATAAAGCATTTTTTTTTATTATAAATTTTCCAAAGCACGCTGAAGCGGCGATAGCGTAAGGTCAGTCGGGGTAAGTGCGCCATAAAATTATCATAGCTGGATTCAATGCAAAATAATTTCTTTTCGTGCTGACTTAAGAATGTAATTTTATTAATTTAAGAATATTTGGTATTTTGTGATAACGACCTATAGCCATTCAAGGAAATCAGACAATAATTTAATAATATTTTGCTCAAAGTAAAAAAAGATGGTAGTAGGCGAACTTGCCTCCGGAAATGGGGTAAGTGCGCCTGTGTAAAAAAAAACGTCAATAACAGACATTATAAAGAAAACACTCATTTTAGTCCATAGAAAAATAATTTTTACCCGCATTGCTCTTGGATAATTTTTTATAACTCAATATTATAACAAACTATGGCTGTCAAATCAAATTCGGGGCAAGTGCGCCATATATTTGTAAATCAGGGCTTCAAAACATTTTACCCATTTTTTTTTGCTATATGTAGGTATTAATATTCGAGTTTTATGTACGGATATGTTGTTATAAAGAAATGGTAGCTTTAATACGAAATCCATTTTATTTCTAAAAACTAAAAAAAAACATACAATTATGTAGGAATTAACATTTTTGAATGCGTTATAACTCAAAAACTTAGAATTTGGCCTTATAACATTTTTCATTTCTTCTTTTGTAAAAACGAACCATTTAAAACAAACAAATATCCGACGAATTAACTAATACAGCTTTTTATTTAAGTCGGTTCAAAACAAAATACCTTGAGTACAAAAATGATGCTGTTACATTTTAATAATAATAAGTCATATTAGTAAAACTTATTCTCAAAAAGGTTGGTAATATATGGTTTAGGGGTAAGTGCGCCATACGACTATTAACTGTGGCGCACTTGCCCAACTCGACAATTTTGAAGTGCATATTTTCGCATTGCTAAAAAAACCTTTATTTTAGTATATATAGATAAAATTCGGACAGGAAGTTAAAATAAAAGGTTTAAACTATGTACTCACCTTACTGGTTTACAGAAATATGTTAAATATCTTGAAATATTTGATTTTATCTTTCACGGGGTCATCTCTGTTTACAGGTCTAAATGACACTTAAAATAAAATGGCGAATAAATCGTATTAAAATGAACAGAGCCATTTGTGTTTTTTAGTGGAACTCCATTTCAGTTAGAAGCATAGATATAAGATTGCGATAATTGTATAACATCACTAGTTTTCGATTTTTTTAGGGCAGGTGCACTTACCCCGTCGGCGCACTTGCCCCACCTGACCTTACTTAGTTGTAGAACAGACTGCCGAGACGAATGTCCGCCCAAATTTCAAATTCAAATCCCAAGGGCACACACCTCTGATTTTTCGTAAAAAAAATAGGTGTGTATTCTTTGTGAATTATCGCTTGCTTTAATGGTGAAGGAAAACAACGTGATAAAACCTGCACACCTGAGAAGTTCTCTATAGGAATTTCGAGGGTGTGTGAAGTTACCAATCCGCACTAGGCCAGCGTGGTGGACTAAAGCTTAATCCCTCTCAGTAGTAGAGGAGGCCGGTGCCCAACAGTGGGACAGTATATAAGTATAATACAGGGCTGATATTATACGCTGAATACAATTGGGTTAAACTTTATTTTTTTTATATCGAGCGCTACATAACCAAAAGTAAGGTAATTGCCCGACTTGACGGCCAATGAGCGCGTGGCACTAACGTTATTACGTAACTGTCGATGTATATATATCCTTTTCTAACGAATGTATGCTGCATCTTTTTATTCCTTCTTCGAGCCAATTTGTAATTATATGTACAGGTACGTGAGTATAGCAAATAGTGCGCCGTTTTTATGTGCCATTTTGTTAGTGTATGACGCGTCTATTTGTAAAACGTCATTGATGTAGCCCATCTCTTGTGTATACTTAACTTTTGGTTATCCTCCGATTTTTTCGTAGTTTAATAACGAAAATTATCATCAAAATTAATCCACCTGCTAGGACGTTAAAACACAATGACATAAGACATTATTTGAGATTGTTTTTAAGAGCAGTCACAATAAACCGTTAAAAATATATACATAGACTTTGCTTTCTTAAACTTGTGCCGCTAGGTTAAGACAAAAATACTCACGTTGAACTTGTCCCTCATCACTCGCAGTGGAGAACTGATTTAAGATATTTTTGTAGCTATAGTATGTAATTATTATACCTAAAGGTGCAGAATGCAGACATCAATGCATCATCGACGCGGACCGAATCGCGCGAGACCTTAGCAATAAAAACAACAAACTTATTACTATATCGATAACAAAATCGTTTCCTAAACGACATAAGTAAATACTTCCACGTCCGTATAACATTAAATCGTAGGAAAAATGCAACAAAAACTTTGTGTGAAAATTCTTGAACAGGTACAAGTTTATGCGTCATAATGTTTTGGTAGAAGGACGAACTGAGTCTAAACGGACTTATTACCTCCCCAGTGACCATTGTCAATTATGACACAAAAACTCCCACGGTTTATAAAGGTCTGAAGGCACACACACGAACTCAGAACGCATCTTAGCTCAGGACATGTAGCCTGCGTTTGTGACTAAGAATTTGCTCTAGCTTTATTGCACTTAACTTTAATTATTATAAATTACAAGTTGAATAAATTCGTTAAAAAGGTACTGCTTAAAGGTACAAAGGGCTGACACAAATTTCCCTACGACGGTTTAAGGTAAGCAAATATCTACTTTCAAGTTTATCAAAGGAATGTAACGTTTTTAATGTGTAAAATCAGTATTAATTTAAATTGTATTGCAGATTTATACTTAAAAGTTGAACCCTCCACCAATTTACCATTTACATCTACCCATAACGATCCCTGGCTAATGATTAACATTTTCCTTATAAAAAAACTTTTACATCCCTATGTATATTATGAAAAATTCTTACCTGATCCTATTTTCCAGTCCTTCCCCTTTAAAGTACTTACTTATATATTATTACATTAAAAAAAACATATTATTGCTCTTATTGTTATCAATACAAATATTAAAATTACTTATTAATATTATAGTAGGTAACTCAAACGCTGAACACATCATTTTTATGTCTAGTAAAATAATTTAAAAACAAAATATCACCTATAAGGATTAATCTTATTGCACGTACATATGATATGATAAAGGTAAATTGTCTTACAGGCTTATTATTTTAACGTGCGCTAATTAACAGAAAGCATCCTATGTGCAACAACTAGTTAGCGAGTAGGACATTTTATTTTATATGGCTGACATCGTATTGTGTGTTTAATAATGCTATGAAATGCTCTGTTCTTAGTTTCAGATGTACGTTTGTACTACGTACCTATTAAATAATTGGCCGAAGGAATATTTAATCATATTAATTGTTGTGTTTTAAATTACATAATATTATGTAATGTTAATATATACTTAACTACTTATTATTTTATTTTTTTATAATTAGAAACCTACTTTGTTTTCAAAAAATGTCTGGTTCAGATCTATCAGATCCTACCATTTCACCGAATAAGAGATACTTACTTACTTGATTAAAAATATGGATAAATATTTTTTTACATTTTATATTATCAGATATGATACGTTATAGCTTCTTTAATATTTTCTTGATATATGTACCTAGCTATAACTTGTTTGCATGTATTAATTTTTACTTATACCTAGTCTTGCCATAAATATTGTAATAAAGAAAAAAGAAAATTGTTAACTGCAAATAACATTTATTACTTTTACAGTGTGTCAGTTTAATACATAAATATAAAACAATTAAAAATATAAAAAGCTTATTCGAAGTGGTCTCCATTGGCTGCAATACAGTCCTTTAAACGATGAGGCCAGTTATCAATAGAAGCACGCACTCTTTCCATGGGAAAATTCTTCACTGCCAATCGTATAGATTGTTTTAGGGACTCCAAATTATCATGGCGTTTAGAGCAAGCTGTACTCTCTAAAACTGACCACAAATCATAATCCAGCGGATTAAGATCGGGACTAGACGACGGCCAGTCTTCAGCTCTGATGAAGTCCGAAACGTTCGATTCCAACCAAGACTGCGTGGACCGAGCTTTATGACCCGGCGCCGAGTCTTGCTGGAAGGACCATACTTGGTTATTGAACATGGTGATGTTAAGGGGCTTAACTACCTTCTCAAGAATGGTATCTTGATACACTTGTGCCGATGTTTTGATACCTTTTTCACAAAAATATGGCTCAGTCACTCCTTCATAGCTAACACCCCACCAAACCATCACTGAAGTCGGATAATGTCCACGTTGCACTCTGTCGACTAATTGGGAAGCTTCCTTAGAGCTTTGAGCATAAATACGGTCATTTTGTTTGTTAAAATGTTGCTCAATTGTAAAAATTTTCTCATCCGTAAACAAAATTTTTCTGTGACCTCCCTTTGCGTACCGCTTCAGTAGTTGTTTCGATTTTACCACCCTATTCTTCTTTAAATTATCAGTTAAGAAATGGCCAGTGCGTCTCTTATAGGCTGCAAGTCCTAAGTCATCTTTTAAAATACGCGACATGGTTCTAGGTGCTATCTTCATTTCCCGAGATAAAATCTTTTGCTTTCGGACAGGATTTCTTCGAATTCTTTCCCTTACTGCTTTGACCACCTTTTTCGTACGAACACTACGTGGACGGCCAGATCTTTTTCTGTCACAAACAGAGGAGGTCTCATTGTACCTATTAATAGCCCGGTACACAAACATTTTACTAATACCAAGTGTATGGAGAGTTTTAAAAATTGCATTTGGCTCCATACCTACTTTGTGTAATGCTATCACAGCGATTCGGTTCTCTTTATCACCCCACACCATTTTAATATCGCAAAATATTTTACAATGTATTGGCGCCAAAATGAGAAAACACAATGAACAATCGTATAAAAATGACAGATTCGAAATTCAAATGTAATATTTTTTTATAATTAAGTGTAACAGTATTTATGGCCAGACTAAGTATAGCTAAGTATTATTTATAATTATAGATATTATTATATTTTAATTTTGCCGCAGACACATCATAACTATATTGTATGTACCTGCGTATAACGCATTTAAGAGATACGATCTCTAAACATCTTAAAGTTGGGATTAACAATTTCCGTCAATCTGTAATGTAAAAATTGTTATTAAAAACAAAATAACGTGTTCTTGAACTATGATAATGAATATTTGATGCACCGCTACTTGAATGCAAATCAAAGAACGTATGTTACCGTGAGAAAAACTAAGTACTTATTCTTTTAAGGTCACGTACTAAACATCCTTCGTTGAGGGTCATAGGAAATAAAAATTGTAATTGCATGTTTATAAGTTCTAAATAGCCATTCGTTAAATGTAGAACGTAAGTTAATAGATAAGCAGTAGGTACTTACTAATCATTATTTGGCAGAGTTGTTTATTTGAACGAGCAAATCTTAGGAGCTAGTGGTACGTATTGAAAAATTGTTTTAATGTTGGATAGCCCATTTATCGAGGTAGGCATATAACATCACGATAATATGACTAATAGTAGCGGAGCATCAACGAAAAATGTTGCAAAAACGGGAAAAAATTAAGTAATCTTTTTGGGAGGTTCCTTTGCGTTCGCTGGGTAAATAGTTAAAGTTAAGGCATACATGTGTATGACGGATTGCTCGTCTAAAAAGTTTTAAAATATATAAGTACTAGCTTTTGCTCGCGGCTCCACCCGCGTTATAAAGTTTTACAGGCTAAAGTTTTCCATTATTAAAGTAGTAGTTTCTCGGGAGCCTATGTTCTTCCCAGGGTTTCAAACTGTCTCCATACCAAAGTTCATCTTAATACGTTGGGTAGTTTTTGAGTTTAAGACGTTTAGGCAGACGGATGCAGCGGGGGACTTTGTTTTATAATATATTTTTTTAGAACTTTTTAAGAGGAACAATCCCGTCATACATCATTGTTGCATAACTTTAACCGTTTACGCAGCGCACGCAACGGAAGCTCTCAAAACTAATAAATTGTCCCCGTATTTGCAACATGTTTCATTACTGCTCCGCTCCTATTGGTATATAGCGTGATTATATACAGCCTATAGCACCCCACAAATAAAGGGCTATCCAACACAAAACGATTTTTTTAGTTCAAACTGGTAATTCCTGAGATTAGCCATTACTGCTCCGCTCCTATTGGTCATAGCGTGATGATATATAACTTAGAGCACTCCACAAACAAAGAGCTATTCAACACAAAAATATTTTTTCAGTTCGAATCGGTAGTTTCTGAGATTAGCCATTACTGCTCCGCTCCTATTGGGTATAGCGTGATGATATATAGCCTATAGCACTTCACGAACAAAGGGCTATCCAACGCAAAAAGATTTTTTCAGTTTGGACCGGTAGTTCCTGAGATTAGCCATTACTGCTCCGCTCCTTTTGGGTATAGCGTGATGATATATAGCCCATAGCAATTCACGAACAAAGGGCTATCCAACGCAAAAAGAATTTTTCAGTTTGGACCGGTAGTTCCTGAGATTAGCCATTACTGCTCCGCTCCTATTGGGTATAGCGTGATGATATATAGCCCATAGCAATTCACGAACAAAGGGCTATCCAACGCAAAAAGAATTTTTCAGTTTGGACCGGTAGTTCCTGAGATTAGCCATTACTGCTCCGCTCCTATTGGGTATAGCGTGATGATATATAGCCCATAGCAATTCACGAACAAAGGGCTATCCAACGCAAAAGAATTTTTCAGTTTGGACCGGTAGTTCCTGAGATTAGCCATTACTGCTCCGCTCCTATTGGGTATAGCGTGATGATATATAGCCTATAGCACTCCACGGACAAAGGGCTATCCAACGCAAAAAGAATTTTTCAGTTTGGACTGGTAGTTCCTGAGATTAGCGCGTTCAAACAAACAAACAAACAAACTCTTCAGCTTTATATAATAGTATAGATTACAAAAACAAAGTCCGCGGCCGCATGTGTATGCCAGTTTGAGTGCCATAAACTCAAAAATTATCCAACGGATTTCGATGAAATTTGATATGGATATAGTTAGAGAGCCTGGGAAAGATATGAGCTACTTTCTATTCCGGAAAAAATATTACATTATAGCGGAAATTTCATCCAGGAAAAGCCTATCACGCGGACAAAGCCACAACAAAATCTAGTCGTTTAGATATAACTTTAAACTTAAGTAAAGCCTAATATTGTCTGTTACTCAAAACTGTAACATGAAACTGTTTAAGTATATCTGTCTCATTCCTAAAATAATTTTCTTTCAGATGGCGACATACCGTTGGATTTTATTCTTAACAGGATATGTTTGTACCGTTACTGCACATAAATCAACTAATTCAGATCTAAATATTTCGAATCAAGGCACTTATAATCTAAAGGACCTAAACTCTGCTGCAAGCACGTACTGTAAGTTACAGTAGAAATTGAGAACTGAATGTCGAGGGACTAATCATTGATGTTGCCCAGTGCCTTCTCGCATGATTGGTATAATATATTATTGTTTCAGATTCCGGTTGGACTGATCCCTATGCGAATAGCGGATACGGAGTTACAGGGCATGGCAGCCTGGACAATTACAACGCCTACGATGCTTACAATAACTACCATAGATATAATAAACGGTATAATCAAGTGCCAATTTCCGGCCAAGAATACATAGGCAGTTATAATGAATATGAAGGAAAATCACCAAACGTCGATTATTCAGGTTACAAAAATGATTTGGAATATAATACAATCGGGAACATCGCCCATTCAGCGTATCGTGGGAATGGTGGCTATGGCGGATTTGGTGGTAATGGAGGACTAAGATCTTACTTGGGTTATAATAATCCATATTACCACGGTGCCAACCACTTAGGCTATGGGTATTATAAAAAACCCGTTCATGGAGGCATCTATACCAATGGAATCACTCCTAGTTTAGTTACGGGCTACAGAGGCTATAGCAGAAAATAATGTTTTCATTTTAAGTGTTGTATATTATAGTATGTATTTTGCACGTGTAACCAAAGTACATCCAAAGTTATTAATTTACTTGACCATTTAATACCATAGATGGGCAAAAATAATAAAAGTAGAAACGATGATAGTTGTTTTAATAGTTTATTACTAACAACATTACATACATGTTATCTTAAAATCGTTCATGCTATTCATATTCAAAATCGTTTTAGTATCCTAACATAGAACAAATAAGTTTAAAATATTGGGTCATTCAAAGTAGGTATTAAAATCATCAAAGTGCGGTGGACGTGTTAATAGCATACTAATCCGACCCTGAAACACTTGTCTGTTTTTTCATAGACTTCAACGCTCTTTCACGTAATTTTTTTTCCAAGTCTTCATTGTTCACCTTTCCTTCCTCGTCCTCTTCCTCGACTTCCTCGCTTTCGGAAGAATCATCCTTTTTTTTAGATGACTTCTTATGTTTCTTGTGTTTTTTATGTTTCTTAGAATGTTTCTTATGCTTCTTAGCTTTCTTCGACTTTTTAGGTTCATCACTGTCAGAATCAGACTCGGAATCGGTGACTTTCTTCCTTGCTTTCTTTTTAGACACTTGGTCACTATCTGAAGAAGATTCTTCCTTTTCTCGCTTCTTAGCTTTCTTGTCACTATCGTCCCGGGATTTGACTTTTAGTTCTTCAATAGGCTTTGTTTTAGAGACTTTTTCTTCCACTTTTCTTGATTTACCTAAATCCGGCGACAACGGTTTGTCTTTAGATCCCTCAAGTTTTTTTCCACGTCTAACTTCTTTTTCGGAACTAGACGAATCACGTTTTATGGACTTCTTTTTAGCAGATTTTTCGTCAGTATCAGAACTTTCGCCGTGTGATTCTTCAGAATTGTCTACTTTTTTCAATTTGGTTCCTTTAATATCAGGTTTATCCGACTTAATGCGTTCGGTACTAACATCTTTAACACGCTTTTTAGATCTTTTTTCAGAATCAGACTCTTCTGGAATGCTCTTTTGTTTTGACTTTGAACTTTTATGTTTAACTTCTTCTTCCGAACTAGAGTCTGAACTCGATGAACGTGTCCTTTTCTTTTTAGACTTCTTGGCCAGCTTCTTTTTGGCATTCTTTTTATTCTTCTTTTTTCTGTCTTCCTCTGAGTCACTTGATGATGAATCATCTGAATCACTTTCACTTGATGAACTCTCTTTTTTTGGTTTCTTTCCTCTTTTTGATGTTGTCTTCTCTTTACGTTTTAACTTTGCTTTACTCTTAGATTTAGAGACCTCTTCACTGCTTTCACTATCAGATTCCGATTGGTGAGCTTTACGTTTGCCCTTTTTACTATCTTTTGTTTTTGCTTCTTCATCATTCTGCTCTTTTTCTGATATATCATCACCAGATCTATCAGATTTTTTATTACTCTCCATCTCATGTTTTCTTAAGAATGGAGATGGGGTGCGAGATAAACTCTTAGAATATTCGCGCAAAGTAGGTATAGGTATAATATCTTCTTTATCTTCTTGGTCTGATAATTGATTTTGTTTAGCTTGGTTTTCAGTTTGAGCCACTGGTTTATTATTCGCCACTGAAGATTCTCTGCTGGAACTAGATATGACACGTTCTTTCGACTGTTCTCGAGGAACAGATGATACACGTTCGGAGGACTTCTTCCGGATCTTTTCTATGTTTTCTGGAGAAACAATAAAACCTATTTAATCACACAATAACAACCTTGAAGTATGTTTTGTTGGTTTATTGATTTAACCCTACCTTTTCGAGGAATAGAGACAGACTTCTCTAATCGCTCCTTAATGAGTTCGGTCGATCTTCTGTCGCGAGATTTTCTGTCACGAGATCTTCTTTCTCTGCAAAAATGTGTTATAATATATACAATTAGTAACAAGTAATTAAGGACGGACAGAAAAAAATTGCAGTAACATATATTTTCACAATATAGTCTATAATACTTTGTGACTAATATTTTATATACGGAACTGGGAATATATTTTATGGTGTTCAAATATATCATGGAATAGTTACCTAGACCTTTCTCTGGAACGACGGTCCCTAGAGCGCCGTTCACGGGAGCGACGGTCGCGGGAACGTCGGTCCGAACGACGTCGAGAACGCGAACGCTTGCGCGAGCGCGAACGGCGACGATCGCGGGATCTACAAACATAAAAAGATGTTTTAGTCGTTAATTCATATCAGAAATAATATATATTTTTTTTGCAAATAAGATTTCTCAAGTACATATACAATTAGATATTTACGTAATTTTGTTGTTTATAGCTTTCCTAAGAACCCACATCTGCTGGCATTATAAAATTACAAGGGTAAGCACTAGTTTGAACTTTTTAAAATATGTCCCGCAATACTCTAGCGAAGTCTTTTTCTGTATACGCAACCCTTATTAGCACGGCAACACTCAAAGCAAAACGTAGTATTTGTATATTAAAAAATATATGAATAAAAAGCAAACAAATAACTTTACCTGTCTCTAGTGCGCCTGCGCGAACGAGATCGCGATCTTCGACGTCTTTCAAGTGATCGCCGACGTTCACGTGACCTTTAGTTGAAAATTACAAATAAATTTTGCTTAATAATTAACATTCTAACCTCCGGTTTAAATTAAAATAAAGAAACATATTCAAAAATAAAAAGATTTGAGTAGCAACTACAATATGTTAAAACATATATTTTTTTTACATTCTGACAATATATAATTAACAATGTCGAAATACATAATAATAATCTTCAATAAGGAAGATTTAGGCTAAAAAGCCTACTATCTACATTGAAGAATACAGGTTAGATATCGGATGTGAAAAAATTTTCTGTAGCATGACATCTAATGATTTATTAGAATGCATAAAATGTAAAATTATTTAGATTCTGTCGGAATTCATCCATATGAATGGTTTCGCTCAATCAGGGGGCACCGCAGTAACAAACGAACAGTAGAAAACATGCATAATGTGGTTAGTTCTTTACTGTTTTACTGTTGCACATTTGTGTGGCAAGCTAACAGATATTGTGGTAAACTACTAATACTTTCTATTTAATGCTTGCCCAATAAAATAAAATATATTCTTTGGGGACACCAATTAACTTTTTTGTTTTAAAGTTAATGTCTAGTTACAAGAAATTTATCCCATATTTTATGTTTATACCTCTCCCTCCTTTCCCTTTCACGCCGTCGTCGTTCTCTTTCGCGTTCCCTCTCCCTCTCCCTTTCACGTTCCCTTTCTCTCTCGCGACGATCCAGCGACCTCCTGCGACTGCTACGGCGACGAGACTTGCTCCTGTTATAAAAACAAAAATTACATTGATTTACCACGTTTTGATAACCAAATAAGTGTATTGCTGGATCACTTTTGTTAATCTTACCTCTCCCGGCGAGAACTGCGCCTCGGGCTCACGCTAGTAGACGAGTCCCGATTGGAACGGTATTGACGTTTCTTATGAGAAGATCTCTTCTTGATACTTCCCCCTATAATTATTTATGGGTTTATTATGTAAGTAATGACAAAATTCCAATATAAGATCATCATAATCAAACCACATAATTATACTGGATAGAACAAAATCTTATTTATAAATGAACTGTCAATCAAACCAAACAGTTTAATGTTGAAAAACTCAAAACTTCCTATATCAGTGCATAGTCGCACTGGATTATTTTTTATTCTATTTACTAATATGCTTAAAACTAATAAAAAAAACTATTGGTAGTATACTTGAAGACACCGATGTCGAGCGCCTGTCACTTGAGGAACGACGTGGTTTGTCGATTTCTTTTTCTTCAGCAGCTTTTTCACCTGTCGGTCTAAAAAAACATCTATATTTATAATAAAATAAAATAGCAGAATCTGGAGTATAAAAAAGTGAATAAGATATTAATTTAAAAAATTACATTCTCATGAGTGCAATATTCTAAATAAAAAATAAATGCATTATTTTTATAACTACTATCAATAATTACAAAACCATTATATTACTCACTTAACCGGCGATGCTGATCTGGACTTACGACCTTCGCCTCCATCAGGTTTATCCTCCTTCATAGAAGTCTCCTTTACTTCTTCTTTGACGTCATCATCAATATTACTGACATTAACAACCTTTACTTCAGGTTCTTCTTTCTTCTCCGGAGATTTTCCATTCTCTGAAATATAAGAGATATAAGTTGTAAATAGAGATATTCATTTGATTTATATTGCTTTTTAACGACATAAAACTTAATATGGATGAAGTATAATTTGCCTACTATGTTTACCTTTCGGCTCTGATGCCTTGACCTCGTCTACTTGTGAAGTTTTCGGCGGGCTGCTCTTATCCCTGCTGCGCCTCCTCGACCGCCGTGGACTGCCTCCGTTGCGATGTCTGGTGAAAAGATTCATTATACCGTTTATACAAAAATACGAAATACAATCAAAACCTAATCAAATCGAGTCCAACAGTATAATAGTCAATACCAAATAGACCCATTACTCGTAAACTTACTTCCTGTCGCCCGAACGGTCGCGTGAACGAGACCGCGTCCGACGCCGCTCTCGCGATCTACGACGAGACCGTGACCGCGTCCGGGATCTTCGACGATCTTTATCTTTGTCTTTATCCTTCTGCTGCTCTTCCTACGTAAAAAAGTTTTGCGATTACACGTACTCTGATTGCCAAGAAGTTTTAATAAGAGAAAAGATATATTAAAAACAAACCATTCTCTTTTTAATTTCTTCTTTCTTTTGCTGGGTGAATGACTCGGGTATGCCTGTCTCGCTTGCCTGCGCGCTCAGCAGCAGTTCCCACAGCTCGCCCATGAAGAGCCGCGCGTTCTTCCCGTTCAGGAACCCAGTAAGGTTGATCTGCATTTTCTTTGGACAAGGGAACTAGGAGCCGAGTAAACGGGATCGGGAAAGAAAAAACTCAATATTACAAATCTGCTTTAGTTCAATCATAATATATCCTACCCAAATGTTATATCCAAGCTCTTGGGTAAATATTTAATTTGTTGTCCTTGACATAATATTATGGTCAAACATTATTAGAAAATGTTTTTATTGCTCCATTACAAATTCAATATTCTGAGAAAAAAAAGATACCAAATTAAAAGCCGTTAAGAGCACCATTATACAAATTACATAATTTTTCACAAAAGTGGTTCAGAAATGACTCAGATAAGGAAGCGACAACTACATTGATGGCAGTGATCATTAGTTTTCATGGTGCAGTCGGGAGGTCCGCGCGAAGGCCCGCAGAGCCGCGAGACGACTCCGCGCCGCACGACGGCTGCAACGAAGCTCAGCTTACACTGCAGCGGCGGTAGAACGCGCAACCAACCATTTCTTTCTTCTTTCTTCTATCACTTGCATCTGTAAGGGTTTTGTGAACACATCCACATTATGCTGAACCCAAGGCCTAACGAAACAACTTCCTTACCCTGAGTCAGATCAATCTCTTAACGACTTCAATAAATATCAATACGACTAGTAAATTCTTCAATAAATATCAACTAGTGAATTGATTTCCATCGTGTATAGCATATAGGAAGGCGCTCCTCATTTTAATATTGAGTTAGCATGTTAATTATTTAATTTTCCCCGTAAATACCGATTGATATGCTAAGAGCCTCCAAAAGAGCGAAGCCAGCAGGCGGCGGCGGGACGCGGGCGGCGGCGGGCTGAGGCGGCTTCGACGGCGCGCTAACCGGTGGGGACCATAAAAATATCCATACGCAATCAATTACATATAACATCATACTTCAATTGCAGTTTCTTGTGCTCAATGATTTCAGTTGTTACCTAACTACTGAATAAACAATAAAAAATATGCTTCAAAAATAAAATTTGACAACTGACTGACTAAAGAAACTGCAATGATTACATTTTGGCATTATAAATAATACACAGACTATGAATAAATTTTTTAAGTCACCTTCTCCTCAAGTTGGTTGGTGACATATTCAATGACAACATCGTCTTCCATCTTGAGGATTTCTGTAATTTTCTGAGTGATCCATGGCTTCAGTACATCCAGCTTTACCTTGGACATATCCACCTATGCAAAATAATTTATCCAAATTATTAATAATATTAATTGATATTAAGATCAATTATTTTATAGTACCTATTTGATTTATTTACTACCTAAAAAAGCATACCAAAAAATATAAGATTTATATTTATATTCTTGCATATAATATTTTAAATTACATATAAGATTTTAAAAGTTAATTGGGATATTACATCAAAGCCACCTTTTGGTTTCAAAATCTTATTATTGAAAAATGTTCCTTTATACTGAATAATAATTTCAGTAGATCTGTATGTATGGAATGGAGGGATAATCCAACAAAATCACAGGTTCAACTCACTAAATAGTACTATATGTTTTGTTATATTACTTCGTGCAGAACATGACATCGATTTTATTAAATTCATTGAAAGAAAAAAAAAGGAAAAGTAAGGTAAAGTATAGACCTGCCTACATGTCCATTCACATAGAACTCAATGATTTTAAGTCTTTGTTATACTGTTTGCTAATAAGACATGTCTACTTATCTATGTACACATTATAGTATACTAAAATTTTGGACTTCCATCTCCATTGGTTTGTTAAATATTTCTGGGAAAAAATAACTGGGCGCACAAGAATTAAATAATAGGATGTACCACAAAAATATATCAACTTCTTCATATTTTATTATGCATGGTAAGGTTTATTAAGGGTTGACAAGCTGCTTATATAAGCACATACATAAAACCTTTTTCAAATTTCTACATTAATTTATTTATTTCTAAATAGGTATGTTATTTAAAATTTCTTTAATACAGTTTGTGAAATATTGAGTAAAACTTAGATTTAGGATGCATTGTCGATATATTCTGTATTGATTTGTATATTGACAAGCAAAATAAATATTTATCTTACCTGTTGTGTTAAACAATCTCCAAACTTCATTTGCTTCATGAGCTTCTTCTCCTTGTCGCTGAAGCGGGTATCTTGCTCGGTACTGGTCCCCTACAACATGTTATGATACTTTGGGTTCATCAAATTTCATGTTTTCATTAATTGATTATAAGTCCACATCGTACTAAACAGAGTTATCATCTCGATCACATTGTTATTTCAGAAGTGGTCTAACGAGGTTAGTAGTCGGTTGTCACATCATTTTCGCTCAACATAATCATATGAACCTAATGCAAAACTCCTAGATCGGAGGATTCATTCACGAAAAGACTTTTACTACACTATTAAAATTATTATTATTCCTCTCCATTGGATTAATCCAGTCTATGCCGGCTTGTATTGTTAGTAGGTAATTATCAAAGTATATAACTGGACTTCACCCATAAATGTTAAAGTTGTACACGCATGCTTAATTATTAACACGATATAAAATTAAAGTCAGCAATAAAACTAATCTTACCGTGTACATCATCATCTTGGTTTTGAAGAATAATCAATACTTCACAATGGCAAAGCTAGGGACAAATCCCAGGCTTGCATGCGTTAGGACGCCAATGCTTAAACTTTACAAACGGTTCTATGACTTCAACTTATATCACTTTTTTTAAAACAATAATCCTACTCTCTTTGAAAACAATAAAGTACCATCTTTATTGCTGCCCCATATTCGCAATTCACAATTAAATGGTTAGAAATAAAATGTGATCTACCGCCATATTGGAAGTTCAATTCAGAGACAATAATTATACGTTCAAATTTATATTGACTAAAATGGCGGAACCTTTTTGTCATAGAGTATCGTCAAATCCGCCTATGAGATCAGAAAAAATATAAAAATTAAATTATAAAACTAATTATTACACAAACCATATTGCAGTGTCAATAAAATATCGTTCTATCGCTACATACGCGTTAGAATTATTTTAATCGCCATTGAAAACTTAGTACCTACATACGTAAACGTTACGTATAGTCGTTCTAAAAATTTTTTGGGAAAAATTTATTAAGTCGTCACTGTTGCTATCCCTTCAATTTACCAATATGACATATGTACTTAAAATCTTTTACTTGCTAAAAACATTACATATCACAGATATACTCAAAAAATCCGTGAAGCCCTAAATTTGTTCCTTTTGAAAAAATCAATCTGAGGCTTAGAACTATAGATAAAATAAATAAAATTATCCATTACATATGTATAATTTGTTATTGCTATTTTATATAAGTTTTTTTATAATTAAAATATCTGAAAATTAAGACTGGAAGCTAGAACCTGAACATTGAAGTATTTACCTAACAGTCGATTTCACTCTCAGAACCTCAGAACAAGAACAAGCATAAAAGACACTATGACATTTGAGTGTACTCTGTCTTAGACAGCAAGAAATTTAATTGTGTTGCGATGCCTTCTGATATCTTATCGATATCGATAGATGCTTTGTCTATCGGCTATGGTAAATTCACACACCTGCGAAAATAAACACTTTTCAGTCAGTCAACTACAAACCGTTGCAAATTGCTGTTTTAGATAAAGGCTAAAAAAAGATATCAAAATCCTGATTTGGTATTCAAGTACCAAAAGAAGTCTGGGTATATAAAAGCACTCGTTATGAAGCTGTTAAATTACAATAAACTATAGAACTACCGGCTTTCTTCGAGCTAAAGTTTGTTCAATTTTCATTTGCTATTTACAGCAGTTTCCATGCCTTCCGAAACGTCATTCAAACAAAAATGGTCAAGCATTTAGATTATTAAATTAAGAAAATGTTAGAAATTTCGGAAGGAATGGAAACCGCTGTTAGTAACAAACAAAAAATCGGCCGGAATTTCGTTTAGGAGGAAGCCAGTACACCTTCTGTTCTTTTCTGACTTTCTTAGGGATTAAAAGATACCCAAGAGGTGGGATTTGACAGAAGCTACTAAAATGGGACAGTAAAATAAAACACAGCGGTATCATTCATGTCACATATGTCTGATAACTTATTTCAATGTTAATAAAACTTTGTCGAAATGCTTAGAGCAAACACGATGCTGTTTTTTCCAATGCCAATTGGGACGAGCTATGGCAACGATCCATTTTTGCCTCATAGCATCATCTGTGGGGAATCTGCAATGAAACACATTGTATGAGACACACTATGAAAATCAGATAGTTTCCTCAACCCCCAGCCTTCGCGCACGGTTTCCAAGTGGCTTTTACCACTACACCACCGTATTGTTGAAAGTAAAAGGCAATTTATGCAAAATAGTAAACTACAATATGTTATCGACAGAATATGCAGCACAACACTATTGAACACGACTACGTAAAATGGGAAAAATGAAAAATACTTAATAATTACTGTATCGAATGGCCAACAGCAGATTATAATATGACTACAGCATAATAAAGATTAATTAATAATACTTTTTGCACTTATGTACAGGGCTTAAGCAAATATATTAGGGTTTTTATTTACTCACCGATGGAAGCTGATGATTTCAGTTTCATTTTCTTTACGAGAAAAATGAGAATTACACCTCACAATAACACAAGCCATTGCTTTTTCGTAGGGCTATATATTACTTAAACAGCACTGTGTATTTATTCAAATTTAACAACAAAAATATTACAAAACATGTAGCCACTTTTGAAAAGCACGCGCTGAAGTATAACGTAACTAAATTGTGTGGGCGCGTTTGTGACATTGTTTTGAGGTTGGCAAGTTGGAACATTTGACATTTTATTTGCTTTTTAATTCGGCATCGTAAAGATGACCAAAAGTAACCATTTGATAATTTTAAAGTGTACGCAAGCCGACCTTAGCAACATAATCAGTGTTGCCAGAAGGTTACATTCCTTACATTTTTCGTTACTTTTGACCCCCTCGCGTAATATGTAAGTAATTTTTATATTTAAGGCAATTTTCGTAACTTTTGAGAACAACGATATTTGTACTACAATTTTTTTATTGTAAACAGTTTACGAACGCATTTCTATTCAACGCATCCAAATTAAACGCACCTAAAACTGGCGGGTCTAAAAAGTATTCCACTCCATATTACACTTAGAGATGGCTCGCTATGACAAAATGAAACGTATCTTGCATATATTAAAACTTGATTTTGCTTGAGTGTGCGCGCGCACATTTCCTACTTCATGAGTCTTCGCGGTTTCGTAGCTACAGAAATGGTTGCCCAAAAAGGCGTAAATAAAAAAAAAAAATGTAACTTTTGCAGCAAAAATGTAACATTTCAGGAAACGAAACGTAACTTACGACTCAAGGGCCCTGGCAACACTGAACATAATATTTGTCTCGTTCTTTTCAACGGTTTTGGCCTATTTGAAAAAAAAGGATAAGTATATGAGGGTAATTTAGATTCCTTCTATGCTTGTTCTTGTTCTGAGACCTGTGGATTTCACTATTGTCTGATTGACAGTTGAGTTTGACGTAGACAGTTTATTGGTCTCTGGTAGACAGCAACAGTATTGCAGACAGATTGTAGACGGCGCGGAGCAAAAGAAAAAAGAGTCGTTCGAAAGCGAAGTTTTGAATTAGTATCAAAGTCCTTAAGTTAGGACGAGTAAGAAATTTATTTATGAAGCCAATAAGAATTTATTTACCTTGTAAGTTAAAGATTTTTTCAATCTACATTCAATTTACGATTACTAAATTCGGAAGCTTTATTACATTTGTATAATACGCAGGTAGAGCGTTAAAAATATAAGCTTTTTGATTAGAAAACACGTGAGTTGACCATGATTGAAATAAGTGCCTGACTGGTTATAACCTATAGTCTTATAGATTTACTTACCCATATATTCTATAACAAAATATTTATAAAAAGTACTAATGAAAAAGTTTAGGTACGAATTTGCTTAAATTTCATTTAGAAAAAAAAATAATGAGCAGGTGTCCAATGTAGACAATTGTCACCGAATCATTACTGTAATATGAGAGAAAAGTGTATTGTCAACCTCTCATTGAAGCAAGATGAGGGAGAATGGATAATTTAAAGAATGTCTCATTCCATGACCACATTTGGAACCTGTTTGAATTTAGTGATCATTGATTTCGATTTACTCTAAAATCTTATCATTGTGGATTTCATCACTTGTAACTAACATATAGATTTATAAAGAACTCTTATAACAAAAATTTTTTTTTTATCATAAATGTATTCATCAAAATCTTAAAGCCCATTTCGACTTACAGCTCTGGGGTTGTGCTAGCAATTCCAATATGATGACAATGCAAAGGGTGGAAAACTTTATCCTGAAGCAAATCTCAAATGCACCATGGTTTATTACAACAAATTAAGTCCATGAAATTCTCAACATACCATTTATGAAAAAAGAAATAATGTTATGCAATGCTAAATACAAAGTACAACTACAAAAGCACCCCAACCAACTCGCGGGTCAAATCACCATATCCGAAAGCATACATTGGCTAAAAAAGCAATGTGACATCTTTGATAAGGATAACCAGTAAAACTTAAACTTCCCCAAGAAAGCGCATACTCCACTGGGGGTAGCGCCCTATATTCCTCCGACTCTAACATCTCATCTGCTCATAGTCAAAAGGACTGATCGCATGAAAAGTAATAAAAAAAAACATAAATGTATTATTCGCATACCATTCTATCCAACAAAATTGTTTCGAGAATTGTACAAAAGTTTTTTGTTCTATTAGAAAACATTATAATATATATGACCCAATTACAAGAAATCCGATGTTTTCCAACATCAATATTTTCAACTTTGGAATAAAAGAAACTCGGTCTAACTGCAACAATTAATATGAATGTAAAACAATATGATAATGATATCATAAACTTACATAGTGGTCTTAAATGATACAAAAAAATCCTTCAGATGTCTGATAACCTCATGAACTAGTGTTGATCGCACCAAGGTACAATAATAGATTAGATTGTTCTCAATATTTTATGTTGTTGACATTGCATAAGCCAACTTGTTTGTCTGTATCTTGTAGCTGGAGATGAACTTTGACATTGATGTAACCCGTAAATTGTGTGCTCTTTGTCGTAATCTTCAGTCTTTGTTGAGACACTGAACTTGATTATTAATTTCAGAATATGTGTATTATAAGATTTTTCGCCTCTGAGGCATTTAGTGCTCATAAAACCAAAGAAATAGTACAGAAGTTGATATCTGTTGATAATGATGTGATTGATTTAACTACGGAACTGTGCTACCACGTGGAGCTGAATGAAGGCTGTGACTATCTGAATATTGAACAAATCAAAGTCTTGAAATGGCTTTTAAGTTCACCACTTCAACCACAAGCTTTGAGAAATAATACGCAATTCAAAAATGTGGAAGACAATCAGATTGTGATTGAAATTGGACCAAGGTATTTTTTTTAATATAACTAATTGACGAGACAATTGGGTTGTTAGCCTGATGCTTAGGGAATATCTGTAACTCAGTATTATTAGTGGGCACAACATCCAGATTTCTTTTGAAAGGGATTATATGTATAAGTAAACAAGCAGATGAGTTGAGTTGAAATAAGTAGGATCAGGAACAGGGAAGAAATTTATAAGGCTTCTTGATATACTGCAAAATCCCAGAGCAAAACAGTTAATTGATACATAGATGGTGGATAGTACATACAAAAAGTTTGGGAACTTCTGCATTAGACCAACCATTTGGCGGCAATACTAAAATAAATAAAGAGTCACTTATAAGATTTTAATTTCCTCATTTAAAAAAGTATTTATATTTGCTTTTTAAGGCATTTAGTTAGGCACTGGCCTAGTGTAGGCTAGGCCTTTTGTAGTATGGCTACTGAGCCATACTACAAAATTAGTAATATTTACCTATGCCATTATATAAAGCTAGAGGATTTGTTTATTTGATCATGCTAATCTCAGGAATTACTGGTTTGAATAGGAAAATTATTTTAGTGTCTAATGTCCCATTTATCGAGGAAAGCTATAGGCTATATAACATCATGCTATGGCCAATAGTAGCGAAGCAACAACAAATAATGTATCAAAAACAGGGAAATTTTATTCCTTTTGAGAGGTTTCTTTGCGTGCACGACGTATACAAATAAAGTTACGCAAATAGCTATGTATGAGATAATTGTTTAAAAATATATAAAAAAATAAAAAATTAATTATATCAAAGTCTCCTGCCACATGTGTCTGCCTGTCTGAATGCGATAAACTCAAAAACTACCCAACGAAATTTATATGAAATTCGGTATGGAGATAGTTTGCGATCCTGAGAACGACATAAGCATTAATAGAAAGTATTCTATTCCGGGACTTTTATCTTCGAAATCTCTTATCATGCTGAGGAAGCCGCCAGCAAAAGCTTGTAATTTTATAGTATCATCTTTTTATATTATGAACTTATTTTTCCTGATAAATGTTTGTCATCACAAATATTTTGTTCAATATAGCAAATAATTAATGTTACATCATTGCAGAACAAATAAGATTACAATTCGACCTTCACACATCAACTACAATTAGTTGAAATAACAATGACTGAAACAATATTACACATAATATTTGATGTTCTGATATATGTCTGTACATATATGTGTATAAAAGTAGATTTAATGCCTGAAGCATTTAGTTGCAAAGTAAAAAAGCAAAGTTGTTGTAAATTAAAAAATAATATATTTTCAGATTCAACTTTTCAACAGCGGATTCAAGTAACTCTGTACAGATTTGTGAGAGTGTAGGCCTCAATGACATTGTGCGTCTTGAGGTGTCCATCAGGTATCTTATCACATTTCAAAATGCTAAAAACGTGTCTGCAAAAATGTATGAAGACTTGGCTGCACCACTACATGACAGGATGACACAATGCATATACACAAAGGACAATTTGCCACGAAACTCTTTCAATGAAGGGTTGCCTAAAAATTTGGAATCATGGTATGTGGTACCTTTACTCAAAGAGGGTAGAATGGCCATGGAAAAAGTAAATAAAAAATTAGGTAATAAAACTTGGATTGTACAGCTTAGTAATATTATTTATTTATCATATGTTATAATAATATGGCTTATTTTATACAGGGTTGGCGTTTGATTCTTGGGACATGGATTTTTACATGGATTTGTTTGTTAACAAGTTGAAGAGAGATCCAACAAGTGTTGAGTTGTTTGATCTTGCTCAAAGTAACAGTGAACATTCGCGGCATTGGTTTTTCAAGGTACTAAATACTATTCATATTTTTGCAATTGCTCTATTCTCAAACCACCAAAACAATTGAAATTGACGCATATGAAATACCGTAACGAAACGTAAACTATTACAGCAACAAACCTATAAATATTTTTTTTCTTGTAACAGGGGAAGATAATTTTAGATGGCAAAGAAATCAATCAGTCACTTATAGATATGGTTGCCTCCACACAAGAAACATCAAATAACAATAATGTCATAAAGTTTGGTGATAACAGCAGGTATGTTATATTTTTCTGTATGAAAATTAAAATGTAAAATTTAAAACCAAAAAATTTTTATAATTTTAAATAAGCTGTTCGCGCTTACAGGTGTTTTACTTAATTTCATTATTGTTTTGTTTCAGTGCAATTAAAGGGTTTAAGCATACTAAACTGAGACCGAGTAATGTCGGAGTTCCTTCTCAAATGATATTGGAGGAGACTGAGTCTGATATTATATTCACTGCGGAGACACACAACATGCCGACAGCTGTGGCACCGTTTAGTGGTGCTACTACTGGCACTGGTGGGCGTATAAGGGACGTGCAAGGTGTGGGCAGAGGCGGTCATACTGTCGCTGGTACTGCTGGATACAGCGTCGGCAATTTGCACATACCAGGTATGATTGAATAAACTAATTGCCTTACTATAATCGTGGTAGAAGTTTGTAATAGTTATTTAATAGTTTGTTATATTTATTATCTATCCTACACATAAACAAGTATCTCAATATAAAGTGGCTTTATTTTTAAATAAATAATCATTATTGCAGGTTATGATTTACCCTGGGAAGAGAAAGGTTGGGACTATCCACACAACTTCGCCTCACCGTTACAAATTATTATCGAAGCTAGTAATGGGGCTTCTGACTACGGAAATAAATTCGGCGAACCAGTTGTAACAGGTACAAAATATACTAACTTATTTGTAAAATATTGAATACAATTTTATTTTTAAATATAATTCATTATGGGTCTCAAAGGAAATAATATTTTTCTTCTAATTATTTTTTATAATTACTAGTGGGAACCCAAGGGTAATAGAATCCCACACACTGATAATACACAAATACATAGAATACATAGGAATATTCATTATATTATAGGGTATGAGTTGAATTACTCTCCTTTGACTTTGATCTTTTAGGTGACTGATATTGAAGGATTCAAGATATACCGCCTAAAAGATCAAAGTGAAATGTTTAATTTATGTTTCAGGTTTCGTGCAATCATATGGTTTAAAAAATCCGGATAACGAACGCGACGAATTTGTGAAACCAATCATGTTCAGTGGAGGCATTGGTTATATGCCACATTCAATGATCAAAAAGAATAAACCGGATAAAGGTATGCGCCCGAATGCTGCAAAAATTTACTTTGTTCTCCTGAAGCCGAAGGTTGATTTTTATAAAATCCATCCTCATTAGATGATTTAAGCCTGTATGAAGGATAGTTTCTGAGATTTCGTAATAGGTTAACGATTAACCCATCTTAATAATAAATACTATTAGTTTCTCATATACGAAGTTAAAAATGTTTTTTGTCTAATAGTGAAAAGACACGCAACATAGTTTAGATGCAACACTACTAGCTTACTTATATGTTTTTTGCAGGCATGTTGTTAGTGAAAGTGGGCGGTCCGGTGTACCGCATCGGCGTGGGGGGCGGCGCCGCGTCCTCGGTGGCGGTGCAGGGCGGCGACTCCAGGGATGCACTCGACTTCGGAGCCGTACAGAGAGGTCACTCCATTTATAAATTATTCGATCATAGTAGTGACCTTAATGTTTGGTTGTAGAATAGAAACATGATGCATTTTTTTAATAACGTAATCGAAAAAGAAATATTCAAAACAATTAATAAGAATGTTTTTTCCTTAAGAAATCAGCAAAGTGCATTTCTCTTTTGGTTGAATTAAATTTTTTAATTATCATTAAATATTTTTTGCATGACAGGAGATGCAGAAATGGGCAATCGCCTTAACCGAGTTGTACGAGGATGCTTGGAATCGGATGTGAACCCAATTGAATGTAAGTTATTACTTATATTTTATCAGTAATTTATGTTATTTGAAAATATCTGTGACCTGATATATTGTCATGCCATACACATTATGGGTAAACATTGCGATATGCATGGTTCACAGCAGGCATACGTCTCAACTAACCATAATAGACAATCATTATATCATTCGTAGCAATACACGACCAGGGCGCGGGTGGCAACGGTAACGTGTTAAAAGAACTTGTGGAGCCAGAGGGCGCTGTAGTGTTCACCAAGGAGTTCCAGCTCGGGGACCCCACCATCACCACGCTTGAACTGTGGGGCGCAGAGTATCAAGAGAATGACGCGTTACTTTGCAGCAAGGAAAACAGGCAGATTCTTGAAGGTTATTGCTAATTAATTTCTATGAATGATCAACATAATTGCGACGATTGGCGAGCGAAGTTATCTTTCTTCTGTACTATCGGGACGCTACTCATTGGAGTAGCGTCCAGATAGTACAGAAGATTAAGATAGTGCAATAGTAATTGTACTATCTTTTGCGGTGGGGTCACTATACCATTCCTGAATATAAAAAAAAGCAGTAAAAAAATAGTTTTACACCCGATTTAACAAACCCAATCTCAATTTCTAATCCGATTCCGAGAATGAACCAATCAAACATAACCTCATTTGTGAGTAAGTCAAAAAAAACTTTCTACTGATTGGTCCATTTTTGAAATAGATCAAAAAAAGCGATTGGGATTGCGTTTATTAAAAATGGCGGTTAATGACGTCAATTTAGCCCTACACAGGGTGTACGGGAAACGCTTTTGACAACGAAGACACGCTCTCGTGCTGGGGATACGTGGCATAATAAAATAGCAGTTGAATTATTTCATTACTGCTTAACGATTGTTAATTTACGTTACGTTTTCTAGATATATGCCGTCGTGAGCGCTGTCCAGTATCGTTCGTGGGCGAAGTGACAGGCGACGGTTATGTCAGTCTCGTAGAAGATTCGTACAAAGACAAGTATCTGAACAGGTCTGAAAGACTTAGCGCTGAGAATAAGTCTAAATTGCCTTATGATTTGCATTTGGAAGCCGTTTTAGGTAAGTTAAATATTTTTAAAAATATTTTAAGATTGCAGTCTGTTGATAAGTTTTCGTTCGTTATTTTTATATATAAGCAACAACTTTGAGAATATTAATTGTTTCATCATTGTGTTTTTTCTCAGGTAACATGCCGCGAAAAACGTTTGACTTACATCTGGAAAAGAAGACGAAATTGCCTTTATCCTTGCCAAAAGACATCACAGTTGAAAGTGCTCTAAACAGAGTACTAAGGCTTGTCAACGTAGCAAGCAAGAGATATCTTACGAACAAGGTAAATTCATTTATAGCGTTGCATAGGCCTTTGTTTTATAAGCTCTCTAATGTTTTCATACAGGCAATTTGTTACCTAATCGAATCAATACATAAAATATTTTACATACATAAACGATTTTAAATTAATCACTATTACCTTGCTGTTTAGCCTGAGTTAATATCATAGCAACAAATGAATGAGTCAACCATAAAACTTCAACAATGTAATTGCGCCACTTTATTCTATCTGGGTTATAACAATTTAAAAATCATATTTTGTAGATATTCTTTCTATTCTTATAAAGTTTAACTTATACTAACTGTGGAGCGATTGTTCATGGTCATTTAGTAAAGTTTATTTGTCGTTGTTGAGGTGGACCGCTGCGTGTCCGGGCTGGTGGCGCAGCAGCAGTGCGTGGGGCCGCTGCACTCGCCGCTGGCCGACTGCGCCGTCATCGCGCTCGCGCACCGCGGCCGCGCCGGCGCCGCCACCTCGCTCGGCTCGCAGAACATCAAGGGGCTGCTCGACCCCGCCGCCGGCGCGAGGCTCTCGCTCGGGGAGGCCTTTACTAATCTGGTAAGTGGGGTCGTGGTTGCGAGTACTCATATTCTAATGCATATTACTGTATTTTCATCGAAATATTTAATTATCGATTTTAAATAACTCGACGAGGGCGAAGTTGAATATTTATTAATCGATACTATTTTTTCCTATCAATTACATAAATACTGATAGCATTTTTTGCCTCGATTAGTTATGAACATTCTTCTAAACACGAACGCATAACTGACGACAGCATGATACTACCAGGTGTTCGTGGGCATATCTGAGCTGGAGGACGCGAAGTGTTCGGGCAACTGGATGTGGTCGGGCAAGACGGGCGGCGCGGGCGGCGCGCTGGTGGCGGCGTGCGGCGCGCTGTGCGCGGCCATGCGGCGCCTCGGCGTGGCGGTGGACGGCGGCAAGGACTCGCTGTCCATGTGCGCGCACCTGCCCAGCGGACCCGGTACCGTAGCAAATATTTTTGAGTAATTTGATCATTTTGCTTTGGTCGTATTAAACTATTGCATAGTCTAAAATATTTTTTTTTTGTTTAAGCAATATTGTCATACGCAAACTTCCCTTTAAATTAATAAAATTTGCACTAAATATCAATACTTAAGGGGCCGTTCAAGTATTTCGTAACGCAATTTTTGAAGCTTTTTGAAAACCACTAAGATCCCTCCTCCCCCCAAATTGCGTTACGTAATAAACGGCCCCTAAATCACACATTATGAAGGCAATAATAAGCTTAATCTCCGACATATATGAAATCATAATCGACCCTAATATAATTTTTTTTATCTTGAATTTAAATTTATATCGATATCAACATCCAATATCGGTAAACTACTCATCGATTTAAGTCGACCAACAAATTTCAAAACGTAATAATTTATAATTTCATATTAGATACATATTAACTATAATAGTAAACTATGGTAAATTTCCTGCACAGTAGTATCTATTTTTTTACCATTACAGTGAAGTCACCCGGAACATTGGTGGTGTCCGCCTACGCACCGTGTCCTGATATAACTGTAAAGATTGAACCTGCCTTACTAGAGGAAGGTTCAGCCCTTGTGTACGTGCCGGTTTCTTCAGGAAAGTACAGGTAAAGTTTCAATAACTAAAAGTAAAAACCATTTATAAATACTTTTGAATTTTAAACATTCATAGCAACTTGATAGAAATTTCATGCTTTTTTTCGTGCCTATATAGGAATTAATTCTATATAATTAAAAGAGTCATTTTTCTGTAAGTTTGTTTGAAATATTTCAGGCTCGGTGGTTCTGCGTTGGCGCAATGTTACAAGCAACTTGGCGACACCCCACCAGATCTTGATGACCCTGCTATTCTTAAATCACTATTTAAAGTGACGCAAAAGTTATTAAAAGGTAAAAAATAACTTATGTTATCATTTGATGATATGGTTATCATTAAAACAAGTTTGCTTTAAATATAAATGAAACGGGCATCGAAATCCGTGCAGCCCAGTATATATATGAACAAATTATTTGCTACTACAGTAATAATAGTACATAATTATTTTTATTTCTGTTGAATATAGAAAAGAAATTACTATCCGGCCACGACATTAGTGAAGGAGGCTTTGTGACGACTGTCCTAGAAATGGGCATCGGCGGTCTCCGAGGTCTGACACTCGATATGAAGGTGGACAATAACGTTTCGGCTATAGAAGCGTTGTTCAATGAAGAACTCGGAATTGTACTTGAAGTGTCGCCAAGTAATTTAGCGTATGTGCTTTCTGAATATAAGAATAAAGGTGTGAATGCCTCGCACATAGGTCATTCAGGGAAATATGGCATGGATGCACAGGTAAATAAATTCAACATATGGAACTAAACTAAAATACATGTATTTTGGGTCATGTAGATAACACATATTTTTTCCTATACATTACAGTAGACTTAATTTTATTTTTTTATTTTCATTTTAGGTTATTATTAACGTTAATGGAGAAAAAGTTTTAGACACAGTCCTGATAAACGTATTTAGAATGTGGGAGGAGACAAGCTATCGCTTGGAATGTTTGCAGGCTAATTCTGATTGTATTCAGCAGGAATGGAAAGGTTTGTTTTTATATAATACAATACATTTTCTTGTTATATTAGATCTAGATGTGTGATAATAATAAATACGTCATTAGATTCTAAAATAATATTTTCTAAATTCAACTGTTTATAGAATATTTACTATCTACAGGTCTTTCAAAACGTAAGGGTGTAACATACCGCGTCACATTCAGCCCCTCAGAAGCTATTGTGAAAACGAAACCTGTTAGGGTCGCTGTACTTCGAGAGGAAGGTAAATTATAGCTTTAACATTGTAAAATACACGAACAAATTTATGAACAGGACTTATAATTTTACAATCTATTTGCACCAGGCACAAATGGCGACAGGGAAATGATAGCGTCTCTCATGATGGCCAACTTTGACGTGTTCGATGTCACAATGAGCGATTTGCAGACGAAGAAAATTACATTGGACGCTTTCCAAGGGCTCGTGTTCCCTGGTGGTTTCAGTTATGCAGGTACTTTGATACATTTGCGATCTTTAGATTAGAGAAAAAAAAAAATTACAGTAACTTTTGTACCCGAACATACTACTTATTGAGACTAGATTCTGGCTTATGACTGAATGATAATGTTAGTGGAATATGCCATAGACTTGGTAATAGTGGGCGAAAGGAAGAAAGAGGGATTATAGCCAATGCATTAGAAATCGGCATCAGGCAGTAAAAACAATCATCTTGCAGATACGAAAATCTCACCATATTTTTTTTTACAGATACGTTGGGATCGGCCAAGGGCTGGGCTGCAGGTATAATGTTCTCGGAATCGCTCAGTTCACAATTCGCTCACTTCAAGGAGCGTAAGGACAGTTTCTCGTTGGGCGTGTGTAACGGTTGTCAATTAATGGCGCTGCTCGGCTGGATTGACCCAGATACTAACACCAAACGGGCCAACAAGGCGCAAATATTCCTCGACCATAACAATTCGGAAAGGTGTGTTTAATGTAGTTGCAGTATATATTTTAATGGAATGATTATTGTTGATGATTTTATTGTAATTTGGCCATGAAAAATTTACGAAATTACTTTGTGTTCCTCGCGGCTTCGTCTGCGGGCAAAGTCTTTCTTGCTACAATTCCGTAAAATACTACGTCGTTTGCACCATCTGTTAAAAGTATATATAAATAAAAAACATAATTATTTCTCATGTGGTAAATTACCGGGATAAAAAGTAGTCTATGTGTAAGTCTAGGAAATTCTCCACTAATGTGCCAAAATTTCGTCTAAATCTGTTAAACTGTTTCTGCGTTTATTTCTAATAAAGATTTTCACAAACTTTCATATTTATATTATTAGAAAGATGATAATTGCACGAGATCTATTTCATTAAATTACCTATAAAAATAATTTCTAACAGATTTGAATGTCGTTGGAGCGCGGTGAAAATAAGTGAAAACAAAAACAATAACGTATGGTTCCGCGGTATGGGAGGCAGCGTGTTGGGTGTGTGGGTCGCCCATGGAGAGGGAAGGTTCACTGTCGCCGAGCCTCAGATCTTTGAAAAGTTGCAAAAGAATGGACAGATCGCAATGCAGTATGTAGATGATGATGGCAACCCAACTGAAGTGTATCCTATGAACCCCAATGGCAGTCCAGGTAAGGTTTTTCTCAGTTTACCTTGTTACAGTGCAGTTTTATTTTAGTATGTCACAGTAATTTATGGTACTAACAATCTAATATATAAGTGTATTTTTAGTCACGATTTGTATCAAACAAAACAACTATTTAGCTGTTGAGTTTTGTGTAGCCAGCCAAAAATAATTATTCCTCGACTATACTTTCAATATCTTTCTTTGAGGATCGACCTTTTATTTTTGGCATATTCGGTGGTCATGGTCATAAGTCATTTGACATCAGTCAACAGTCTGGTGGCTGGTAGAGTCAGTTTGAAGCCTAGCTTAACAATGTGCGTTGCAGAGGGCGTGGCGGGCGTGGTGTCCGCGGACGGGCGGCACGTGGCCATGATGCCGCACCCCGAGCGCTGCGTGCTGCGGTGGCAGTGCGCCGCGCCCCCCGCGAGCCCCGCCTCCGTCACCCCCGCGCCGCCAGCCGACGCCGACGACATAGCCAACATGGCCTCCCCCTGGCTGAGATTATTCCAGAATGCCTATGTTTGGGCCACCAAACAATAAACATTTTTCTGATAATTTATACTGTCTATTTTCTAATAATTCTAATACGAAAAAGCACATTTTTCTGTGTACTTTTTGTCTAATATAATAGTAATTGCTGTATTAATTATTTAGTTTATATGAAACTTTTATATAAATCGGTATTTGGCTTGAATCTTGGGCTATTAAAGTTGAATCTGCCAAGTGCTGAGACTTTTGTTGGCATATTTATAGCAATTTAAATCATTATTATATCCCACAGCTGTTTATTGACAGCTTTCGAATATTAAAGTAATTGTTTTTATGAAATAAGACTCATATGATTCCATGTATTTGTGCCTTAGTAATGAGATAAGCATAAATTAAGCTAAATAATCATATTACTACAAACTAATTTTGATATGAACATATTCAGGATAATGTGAACATCAATTTTATAAGTATGTGCTTATAATAAAGTTATATGGACTCTTTATTAAGTAGTTTTAACTGAGTAGTATCAATCTGATCTTATTTTGGAGAATAATTAACTGGTACTTCTCCTAGAAATGTACACATCATAAGGCAGATCTGTGAGCAATTATTAGTAAATATTTTTTGATCTGATTCATGAGTTCATGCGTTACACAATAAATCTGAAATATAAACCTATTATACAGTTGCTAACAAAATTAAGTACAAGATTTTATGTGTAATATAATATAATATAATTTGTTTATAAATTTTAAAAAAATACCCTAATGAACGAATTACATTATTTTCTAGTAATAACTTTTCATTCCATTTTTATTTAAGAAAATAAAAATAATGTCTTCCAATATTCTAAATTAGTGTGTAGACAGACCAACATTTACAAAACATCTACAATTATATTATTATTAATGTATTGTATTTTTTATTATTCCTGTTTTATAAGTCTATTTTGTGTTAAATATTTGAAAACATAGCCAATAGATATAGAAAAAAGTTTAACCAGTTCCTATACAGCTGATGAGTGAATATTTACAGAAAAGTATGACCGATTGTACAGTCAATTGTATTCTAGAATTCTGATTAATTGATGTTGCACAAAGTACTGATCATCCATCTTTTACAGACCTTTAGATTGGGTTTGATTGCACTATCTCTTTGCATTTTTCTACAATGTTCAATTTTGTACATTTTTGCCAAGTTCATTGTCAATGATTGAACCATTGCAGCCTCAAATAGGATTTCTAAATATAAGTAAATGATATTAAATAAATGAATATATTATATTTTAATTGTTTGATTAATTAACAATGAATTTAAAATAACAAGTTTATGCAAGTAAATTGATACTATCTATATATTTAACACAAAATTTATAAAGGGCACTTATGCCCTAATACTAAAATTATAAAATAAACTATATAGGGTTTATTAGTTAATATGTTGCAGTTGTGGGACAGAGAATGAGACATATCATGAATTCTTATGGTTACATGAATGTCTGATATTGAAATAAAACCATTTTACAGTTTTTATTCTTGATAATTAAAATTTCAGACATTCAAACCTCTCAGGCATTCTGTGACCATGAAGGCTTCAAAACAAAGTGTCTAAAAATAAACAAATTTATCACAATGAAATCCAGAGTAGTTTTGTTTCAATAAGACACATTATAGTTACATTAACAATAAAATAGATGATAGTATTCATATATTGGCAATATATATTATTTTTGAATAGTGAAGTATTATGGCTAAGATGTCATGAAAGTAAAAATATCTTATATATCAGGTATCCATATTTTAACACAATTATATTTTAAAATTATAATTAATCATGAAATTTAATTTCTTATTCCTCTTTCTTAATTTTTCATTTTTACTCCATATTACAAATTTATTCTCATATACAAGCAGGTCCTAAATTTCTTCAAAAGCCTAAACACAAAATGAATACATTACTGTCGCTGAAGTTGGTGTCTAAATATTCATAGACATAATTTCTTGCAGTGATAACACTATGTCAGTCCTATGCACTTTGTCCAATGCATTACACAAGTCAAAAAACCACTTTTGTGGATTTGCTTTTTTACAATGCAATTTCAAAATCTCCATAGCTTTACTTGAAAGTGGTATGTTTTTACTGTCAATTTCAATTATTGTACATTCCCTTGTTTTCAAATATCTCGCTAGATTTCTCCAATGGGTGCCAATTTCTTCAGAAATAACTTCAAATATCCTTTCCTTTTTTACAGAATATTCAGAATTCTGTATGCTGTTAATATCCCATCCAGAATGACTATGTTCTTTTTGTTTTGGAGGTGACTTAGGAACTGTAATAAATAAAATATGTAAAGGTAATTCAAAAAGTTGTGTCAATAAAGTATTTTATTTAACTGTAAAATGTGGGTAACTACAAACTTTTCATAAAGTTTGAATAGGGTTGGTATGCATATTTTCATAGTAGCGATTTACAAAGCTAGCTATCTTCAAGTGAAAGCATTAACATCTCCCTGAATCTGAATCTCCCTAAATTAAAATTTGAAATTAATTGCAAGCTGTATATGCTCATGGGGATAATATCACAGTATGTTCAAATAAGACTGTTATATTTAGTGAATCTATACTGTTCATATTTACTTATTCGGTTGTGGTTTATTTAAAACTGAGCTTGAACATACTGAATCATTGTGGAAACTAATAACAATAGGTATGTTGTTACACAAAACAGAGTGAGCGGTTTTTAAATTCTAAAAGTACAATGGATGTTATAAGGTCCTGAAGATGTACTTACCAGAAATAAACTCTCCACACTTGTGATTTTCTTCATATTCAGCAATTTTCCGCAGCATTTCTGAGCTATTTGGTAGTTGGCGTGCCACATCTTTCAAAGGAGCAACATCATCCTCTGACAACACATCTCTTATTTCTAAAACTTTTAATAATTGTGCTATATTGCTGATTTGTTCAAATCTTCGAACAGAATTAATATCTTCTTTAAACAAATCCTTTAATGAGTTCAAAATTTGAGCATGTCTTTCAGTTGCACTTGCATGTAAAATAATTTGTTCTTTTAATTGTTTAAATTTTGATTCCGATAGAGTCATTTTGGAATTTACGTTTATGCACGTTTTATATAGTTTGTATCCCTTTTGTTATAGCGTTTCAGTTAATTCTGCAATTTGCACTAATACAAAATATTCATAAAACTATTTTGATGACTTTTTTGGTTAGTTTGAACATCAGTGCGAACTATTTCACATGAAACGCTTTCTGTTGTGCTCAACATACTGATTGTGTACGTATTATAAACAAGGATGAAGTTTGGTTAATGCTTAAAATATAATTGTTTTATCCCTGGAAAACATACTTGTTTATTTCAGGGGCTTTACGTAGGGAATGTCAATTGTCAGACTGATAAAGTCTTACGTCAGTGGACACTTGGAACCAGAGAGCAGTAAACTACTTGGAACATTTTGTGTAATGATGTTAACTTCAGGGTTTTCTAAGAATGATTTTGACATCTGATTTCTGTGTCATAGAGTTTAGTTTTGGTTAACAAAAGTTTTGGTTACATCTAGTACCAATATAATAGACCTAAACATGTTGAAAATATGTTAGCTACTATAATAACTGACAGTTGGCCGCCGTTATTGCTGTTATTGTTAGATTTTATTTGCTAATTCTATATAATAATCGATTTTGTTCAATAATAACTTACGTTTTCTGCCAAATATTATGTTGAGGTCAGCCTGCTCCTCAATTTCGTTTATATTTTTCTTTAAGGAATTTGTGGCGTGTGTGATAACGAAATAGTGATATTTTTTTTAATATTGACTTCAATTAATGTGTTTACATTTGTGTATTTTGTTTATTTTGTGTGCTACAATAAAGAAAAGAACTAATCTAAAAAAGCCCTTATGAAATCTATGAATTTGCCTTTGAAATGATTATAATCATAATAATTATAGTTTGGATGGAAAAAAATCATATCATACTGATCAATTTTTTGAATAATATTGGAAATAAATAACGAAAAATTGGACTGTAATGATTTTTCAGTAACAGACCTAAATTAAAATTAAAAAAAGTTGTATAATTGTAAAATGTAGGTAGATATTGTAACTTTGACTTTACGGATGAACAACACCTCAGTCCCCGTGACCATGAAGGCTGCAAAGTCTTCGAAACGTCGGGAAAAATAAAATACTAGCACCGCGATAGAATCCGAAAATGAGTTTAATTTCAACAGACCTAAACATATATATTTTATATACTTAAATATAATAAATGCGCGTAACACTATTGCGCACTTTTTTTGTAATAATAATATGTCATTTAAGTAAGTAAAGTGAATTATTTAAAACTGGACGTTTTATATATTTATGCGTAACGTTGGTATAAAATCTTACCTAAACTGAGTTCATATATATGTGCGTATGCACAAAATCAATCTACTAAATGCCATCTCTTCTTACGTAGTATATTACTTACTCTATGTGATACAGTGGTAATGTTTCTAGGTATTATGGCTCAGAGCCTTTGCCTTCTCCTTAAGGAGTAACTCAAAACAAAAAAAAATGTTTCTAGGTATTATAGCGCTCTAAGAGCAAGGTCGTATTCGCTCAGAACAAGAACAAGCATAGAAGGAATCTAAATTACCTTCATATACTTATCCTATTTTTTCTAATAGGTCAAAACCGTTGAAAAGAACGAGACAAATATTATGTTGCTAAGGTCGGCTTGCGTACACTTTAAAATAATTAAATGGTTACCTTTGGTCATCTTTATGATGCCGAATTAAAAAGCAAATAAAATGTCAAATGTTCCAACTTGCCAATCTCAAAACAATGTCACAAACGCGCCCACACAATTTAGTTACGTTATACTTCAGCGCGTGCTTTTGAAAATTGTCTACATGTTTTGTAATATTTTTGTTGTTAATTTAATAAATATATTGTGCTGTTTACGTAAAATATAGCCCTACGAACAAGCAATGGCCTGCATTGTTGTGGGGTGTAAATCTCATTCTTCTCGTAAAGAAAATGAAACAGAAATCATCAGCTTCCATCGGTGAGTAAACAAAAAACCTAACATATTTGCTTTAAACCCTGTACATAAGTGCAAAAAGTGTTATTGATTATACTTTATTATGCTGTAGTCATATTATAATCTGCTGTTGGCCATTCGATACAGTCATTATTAAGTATTTTTCGTTTTTACCAATTTACGTAGTCGTGTTCAATAGTGTTGTGATGCATATTCCATCGATAACATAGATGTTAGTAATTTGTAGTTTACTATGTTGCATAAATTGCCTTTTACTTTCAATATACGGTGGTGTAGTGGTAAAAGCCACTTGGAAACCGTGCGCAAAGGCTGGTGTCGAGGAAACTGCCTGATTTTCATAGTATGTTTCATACAATGTCTTTCATTGCAGATTCCCCACAGATGGTGCTATGGGGCAAAAATGGATCGGTGCCATAACACGTCCCAATTGGTATTGGAAAAAACAGCACCGTGTTTGCTCTAAGCATTTCGACGAAGTCTATTTTATTAACATTGAAATAACTTATCAAACATATATGACATGAATAATACCGCTCTGTTTAAATTTGACTCTCCCTTTTTAGTAGCTTCTGTCAAACCACACCTCTTGGGTATCTTTTAATCCCTAAGAAAGTCAGAAAAGAACAGAAGGCGTATTAGCTTTCTCCTAGACGAAATTTCGGCCGATATTTGTTTGCTACTTATAGCAGTTTTCATTCCTTCCGAAATTTCTAACATTTTCTTAATTCAATAATCTATATGCTAAACCATTTTTGTGTGAATGACGTTTTGGAAGGCATGGAAACTGCTGTAAATAGCAAATGAAAATTGGACAATAATTAGTTCGAAGAAAGCCAGTAGTTCTGTAGTTTACTGTAATTTAACAGCTACTTAACAAGTTCTTTTATATATCCAGACCTCATTTGGTACTCGAATTAGGGTTTTGATATCTTTTTTTTAACCTTTATCTAAAATAGCAATTTGCAACGGTTTGTAGTTAACTGACTGAAAAGAGTTTATTTTCGCAGGTATGTGAATTTACCATAGCCGATAGACAAAACATCTATCGATATCGATAAGATGTCAGAAGGATCGCAACACAATAAAATTTCTTGCTGTCTAAGACAGAGTACACTCAAATGTCATAGTGTTACTTCTATGCTTGTCATTGTTCTGAGCGTATACCAATGACTAAATATAAAGAGGACAGGCCTCAAAAGTTAGCTATATGAATAAGTTATATTTATGTTAGGGAAATCGACGCAGAATTGACAATATATATGTCTATCTCTTTTACTCAAAGCTTATTTGGAACGCAACAAAAAAAGACAAAAATAATTGCTTTCTTCGCATATGGCACTATTTCGTTTACTTCAACACACTGGGACCGCTTTGCGGCAGAAACGCCATGTTATGCGGGCCAGTCAGCAAGTACATGTAGTGTCAGACGATGTAAACAAATCTTCATAAATATTGAATTTAAAGTAATATAATCATATTCTCAATTGTTCAGTGTGTTTATTAGTGTATTTGTTAAGTTTCGAAAATGACTCAGTGTTGTGTGAAAGGATGCAAATCGAATTCACGCAAGAAAGACCCCGAAATATCTTTTCATAGGTTAGTAACTGTTTTTACCGAAAATTAGCAAATATCTTTGTATATTTACTTTTTGGATGTGTTTTTATCAATTAAAATGATATATGGATCTGGTTTGTTAAGCTTTGGACCCTTTTAGGCGTGATTTATACACATTAAAATCATTATGTTTGTTTACACACGAGCTTAGGTATGGGTGGGTGGATTTGTTTAGAAATTATTGATATCGATATTTTAACAGACGCCCGTTTATCAGTTACGGTTTTTATCTTTGAAAGAATGTTAGAGCACACATCAATATTGTATTATTCAGAACGACAAACTAAGTGAAATTAGAATATATTTTTAAGATAACCAAAAAATTTAAAAACCAAGGCAAAATGAATTGAGAATATTGAGCGACGTGATTGGAATCCTACACCAAATACATATTTCTTTACATTTTGAGAAGATATGCATAAACCACACGTTTAATTAACGCGAGTAAAGATAACTGTTTTCCAACAATATTCCCGATAAGTAAAATAGTAATGATTATTATACTTCACCTAATAGTAATATTACTTTAATATATTGCTATGAATAAAATTAGAATTGTTACATAAAAGAATAGATAAACATAAAAGAAACAACATAAAGATGAAATGTAAGATATATTTTTACAATTGGCGGTCTTATGTTTCGAGCAACCTTTGCATGCACGGAAATAGATACATAATCATATTGTTGTTATTGCAAATAATTATTATAATTGATTATCTTAACCACCATTTTTACGGTCATTGATTTTAGTTTGCTGAACCATAGTTATGTTTCTCGATCAAAAGCATAATAATAAAATAAAATAAAACCAACCAAATAATTGCTGGCTACGCTATCTTATTCCATTTATCATGTATTAAATAAATATCTTAATCTGTAACTTAAATTTTTAGCAAGGAATAGTGCAACATACAAATATAGATCAAACACAACTGGATGTTTGTCACAACAGGTACTGCTTTGTTTAACAATTGTTACTTATAAATCAGTTTCAGTTTGTTTGTTTACATTATGGTTTGTTATATTTATATTATGGTAGTTCCTAACCCCTTTCGTATTTGATCTTTTTGGGGCTTGTTTGTCTCTTTTAATTCATCGATGTCGATGCAAAGTTTTCGGTACTAGCATATCACTATTGTAAGGGGCGGAGTCGGCGCCATTTTATGCATTAAATGTGCCGCATGTCACGTGACCATATCACTCATCCTCTATACTTCTTTTATCATTGGCGTATACGTTAAAAGAGTTGCCAACACCCAAACACACTTATCCTTAAAGATAAGTTACAAACCCCCAAAATAGCCAAATTAACCTCGAAATCTACAAAATATATTCTTGTTGCGTTTTAAACATATATATGGATCGAAAAAAAACTTAAAATTGCAGTATATTGATTGAATTTAAGGAAGTTCCATCATTTCAAAAATAATAACAAGAACCATCGTATTTTCCGCAATTTTAGCACAGGCAAATTAAACAATCACCTAAAGCTGTTTTGTATATTTAGTTTAGAGTATAACTTATGATTTTTAACTTTTATACTCCTCATACTTCATAACGAGGCATTGTATAAGATGTTAAAATTATGTAATCTCTAAGTCAACAAATAAAGTTCAATGCACAAAATTAATATATAGAATATCAAAACTCTTCTAAAACTATGAAGCCCTTAAATTTAGAGGGAGAGATTTGTACGTCAACCAGAGTTGTTACATATCTGCTTTAAAAAACCTTCAAACTGAGCTAAAAATATATGGGTGTTGTATTAGTTTTGTCAAATCAATGAGATCAATTCTTTGCTAGAAATATATTTTTTGACTGAGTCAATTAATTAAAAAAACTGATATTCCCAGGAATCGAACCCTTTGATCTTCACAAAAAAAAACAACATACAGTATCATTATTCACTTCGAGAGTATCGCTAATAAGGATCAAATTCTGAAAAGTAATACTTAACATAAGGCAAACTAAAGGAAAGGGCTCATTATCTTAGACATTTTAAAAATATAACTTTGTAAACACCTGACTAAGTTTGCGATACGGCGTTGTCATCTTTGAACTCTTCAAATACTATATCATATATCGTTTCAGCCATGAAGACGCGCCCCACTACTTTTAATAAGTATTTGAAAAGTGTACGTGAAAAACGTGAGAACACACGCACACTACGATGGAAATCGTCAGGAACAGTGCAATACCGCTTAAGAGACAGAAAAAAGTATAGGATTATCAATCATAAGTTTTTCATAATAAATAATCATTTTAAATGTGGTGTTTTTGTCATTTACGCGACATTGCACCATCGCCCATGATATGCAAACCACGGAAGAGCGTGACGAAATAGTTAGGGAGATGCTTTAGTCTCTACTTCAATTTTGTTATGTCATTTAATTGTTCAATATGCGATATTTATTTTATTGTTAGTGGAAGGTCCGCCCCAGTGGTAAAACAGCGCGCTACTACGGAAACATATTTGAGAACTGTATTTACCTATGTTTAACAAAAAAAATATTATGATAATAGAGAGACAATATAAACGGAAATAAATCGTTAAAAAATCTAATAATAAGTAATTGCCTATAAAAATATGAGAAAGCTTATAGAACCTAATCTCATATATTGAGCGTAGGTACATAATAAGTTTAAGCGTGTGTGTAGCCACAGCCCGTAACGCCAAACCCGTAATAAATTTATAGTCACGCAATTCTTGTGCGTTCGGTCTCCACACCTAGTGCACGAACATGCATGGGGGTACATTATGCCGCGGCCCTAAGCACATAGTGAAATGCGTCGGTCAAATTCACAATAAGACCTATAAGAGCTCGCGAACGTTCCCCGACCCTTTCCCTTACGCCTCTCTTAAGATGGTCCCTTCTCCTTCCTCAGAGCTTCCTTCCCAACTATCATCTTCTAACTTTCCTCCCCCTTCCCATTGGGAACACGAGGAATGTACAAGGGCCCCTATGGACTGTGCCCCAGAACTCGGCACTAACAATGCTGAAACTCCCTAGGGCATGAAAATGGTGGGTTCCTAGTTCCCAAAAAAAACCTAGTCACATGATAAATTTTAACATGAAAGCTGCCAATGTGCTTTGATACGCTTTATAAACAATTTGAACAACATAATATTATTACATACCTGGCCTTTAGGTATAACATAGTAGGGATATTTACAGTTTTTCGGGGTGGACGCTCTACGGGGTCCACGCGATTCTGCGGGTCAAGTCGCAGGCGGAGGAAGCAGTGGCCAGGGGTAAAATAGTTATTGCAGTTTCCCTTGACATCTCTAATGCGTTCAATTCGCTCCCCTGGCCATGCATTAACGAGGCACTGCGGTACCACATGGTGCCGCCCTATCTCAGGCGTCTGGTGCACGCGTACCTTTCTGACAGGTACGTGATGTACCCGGGCGCCGACGGGTGGCACCGAAGAGCAATGTCGTGCGGTGTCCCGCAGGGGTCGGTTCTAGGCCCTCTCTTGTGGAACATCGGGTACGACTGGGTGCTCCGTGGTGCACATCTCTGGGGCGTCGGCGTGACGTGCTATGCGGATTACACGCTGGTCACGGCCACGTCCAAGACATTCCAGGACGCCGCGACCCTGGCGGCGGTGGGCACCGGTCACGTAGTGAGCCGAATCAGGCGTTTAGGTTTGAAGGTGGCCCTCGAGAAGACCGAGGCCATTTGTTTCCACGGGCCTCGGCGGGGGCCACCGGCCGGTGCCCACATCGTAGTTGAGGGGGTGCGGATTCCCATCGGCAAAACGATGAAGTATTTAGGTTTAATTTTGGATAGCCGAGGGGACTTCCGCGCCCATTTCGAAAAGTTGAGGACGAAGTTGTTCAGGGCGGCGGGCGCTCTTTCTAGCCTGCTGCCCAACCTGGAAGGTCCTGGTATCCCCTGTCGAAGATTGTACCACGGGGTCGTGCGGTCCATGGCGTTGTACGGCAGCCCGGTTTGGGCTGACGCCCTGGGAAAGCGTTCTGCCGCTCTCCTGCGGGGCCCGCAGCGGGTCGTAGCGCAGCGGGCCATACGGGCGTACCGCACGGTCTCGTACGAGGCGGCTTGTCTTTTGGCCGGATTCCTGCCCTGGGATCTGGACGCCAAAGCTCTCTCCAATGCATTTCATTGGAGGGAGGAGGCGTCTAGGAGCGGGCAGCGTCCGACCCTGAAGGAGGTGGAGGCCAAGAGGGCCTCCTTACGGCGAGCCGCCGTAGAGGAGTGGCGTCTCAGGCTGGAGGCCCCGACAGCGGGGCTTCGGGCCATCGCGGCAGTGTGTCCTGTCTTTGCACAGTGGCTGGACAGGCGCCACGGCGCGGCAACATTTAGATTGACACAGGTGCTCTCCGGGCATGGGTGCTTCGGTGAGTACCTGTGTCAGATAACAGGGACGGAGGTTAGCGCCGTGTGTCACCATTGTGACAACTGCCCGCGGGATACGGCCCAACATACGTTGGAGTCTTGCCCAGCCTGGGACGATGAGCGCAGCGCTCTCGTGTCAGTCGTCGGAGGAGATCTCTCGCTGCCGGCTGTGGTCGCTTCCATGGTCGGCAGCCAGGAGGCCTGGCGTGCGGTGGCCCACTTCTGCGAGGCGGTCATCTCGCAAAAGGAGAGCGCCGAGAGGGATCGTGAGAGGGCCGATCCCTCCCGCCGTCAGAGGAGACGTAGGAGACGCCGGGTGGACGACTGACCGGCGTCTCCCGCCCTGTGGAATGGGGGCGTTTGGAGAATACCACCACGGTAAACCCCTGCCTGTCGTAAGAGGCGACTAATAGGGGCCACGAAGGGGGTCGTCGGCGGGCAGCAGGGGGCTGTCCGCCCTAGTGCATTTTTGTGCATTTCTTGCACATTTCTCGGTTGACCCCCGGGATGGACGGCAGTGTGGCGTTGACCCCATGCTGCCGTTGACGCTGAGAGCGTCCTTCGGTGCGAGGGGGCTTAGGCGCCCCCCCACATTTAGGAGACGGGCCGCAAGGCGGCACCGCGCAGGGGCGGCCGCGGACGAAGACTCGGACCTGCTGTCTCGAGGAAGCCCGCAGTCGTCCCTTATGCGCCGAAGAGGGTCAACGCGGAGTTTTAGATGGTAGGCCGTTGCGTAGGGACTTAGGTTAGGTTCATTGGTTAGGGACTCGGCCCGACCGCCGCCCGAGGGTCCCGGGCTGCTTCAATTGTCGGGTCGTAAGGCAACGGTTACCCCAACATAACCGCTCAGTCACCCCCCGCGAAGACTGAACGGTAGTAATAAGGGACATTCTCCGCGAAAACAAAAAAAAAAAAAAAAAAAAAAAGGTATATTTACAGTTAAGACATTGTAAAACTAAAAATAACATGAAACCACCTTGAAAAACACTGAAAACCAAATTCATTTAACATTATAATGTATGGGATACTAAGAAACTATACAAAAAAAATATCAATGTAATTTGTTTTGTTACTCGTGTAATTATGCTCGTTCAAAAGCACATTAAACAAACAAACACACATCACGCATTTTTCTCCAAAGGGGTACGCAGAGGCTCAACTAGGATACCCACTTTTCGCCATATATGTGATATGAGGCGAGCCTAAAATTCAAAATTACTTAATGTATGCATATTCAATAATTTTAAATTCGATGCCTAATTCAAATAAAGCTAATTTAATCCGTATGTAATATTGAATATTCTCATGGTATTGGCGGCCTTTATAAGCGGTTTTATTTTTGTTAAAACGTATTATTTTTTGCTTTTTTCGTTACTAAGAAACAAACCCAACAGGCCCAACAAAAATAATAATGATCATCGGTAAAAAATATATACCTATAGCTCAACATATAAAACTCTTCCTTTTTTGAAGTCGCTTAAAAATTGAAATAGATATTCGTGACGAATCAAATTATTGTCTAACATCAACAACTTGTGTGCATCGCACTGCTGACGGTTCGCGTTACGTAGTATATTACGTTACTTTATGGGCTCGCTACTGAGCTTTGGATTTGTCCCATTACCCTGCGACACCCCGCAACACCCCCGCACAAACAGTGGCGGGGCGCGTCTTCGTGGATGAAATGATCTACTCATATAAGACATTCAAATTACAAAACGACTCCAGAACCTATTTATTAAAAAAAAACAAAATATTTTTTATTTAAGGCCTGTTAAAACCCCCAACCATTTAGCCAGGATAGCCAAACGATTTAGTATTCATGTAGCTAATGTATTATTTATTATTAGACGATAGTGTAAGTATTTATTATTTATAGTCATACATTTTACAAAACATTTACTTATTGTGAATAACACATCCAATCACTTAAGCGTCACACCAGTGGTCATACTTAACAATCATTATTTTGTAATCATTATTTGTTGGCTCACTTATCTTGAGTACATGCAATAAAACACTTTGACCCCATTATCAGTACATTAACGTGACTGTTGTCAGTCTCCAGACGAAATGATCAGTATTCCTACAAATATTGTACCTCGACAATGCTGAGCTTATTAAAATTTGGCCGCTTTTCTAAAACAGGATTGCATTCCGTACGAAACAGTTATAAGTGGTCAGAGCCATGCACTCAGTTATGTTATGTGACAACTCAGAGTTCGCACTCGGACACTCTGTTTCCGGGGAGAGTGGACTTTCCGAGCCGGCATATAGGACCCCGAGACCACGATATAGTGACTATGCTGGATCTGTTGGGTTATAAGGTACACATATGGTGATTATTGATTAAGTGTTGTGATTATAATTTGTTTAATCACTGCATTTTTTATTTATTTTTAAATCCCGGGTCGAGCAAAGACAGATTTAACTGGACTTTTCCTTCTTAAAAATTATTCAGTCGCAGCTCGGAGTCAGATTAGTGTTATAATATCCCCGTGTCTCAGAAAGCACACAAAGCCGTTGGTCCTGCACCTGATCTGTTGCCGGTGATATCGGATAACCATCTCACTGGACTATGAGTGTGAAGGAACAGAGAGTGCACCTGTGTATTGCGTACCTATATGCTATAACATCTCCTGTGTACGTGGCTGATCTGTTAAGATTGGTCGCCGTGGTCGAAATTCAGCTAAAAAGGATTAATTAATTTTTATTTGTTTAATGCAGTTTAGTGTTTTAAACCATGGGCATATTATGTATTAAAAATGGACGTCAACTTAGTTATACCTGACAACAGTATTCAGTAATATATTTTTATACATTATGATGATAATTGTTATCTCGTAATATCAAAACGTAGACAACTTTAAGATTGCGTTATAATATAATCAAAATATTCTCAGAGTTTAGATCAGCTGACCAACGATGCGGTTCCAAGTAAAATCCAATTCCAAGGCCTCATGGACATCACTGATCCTATGAGTGAGTACAGAACAATTGAATTGTTTACATTATACCTATTACTTACTATTAATTATAAAAATCAAAGTCTCTCTATAATAAGTAGGTCAGTATTAGGTGTAGATTCGATATAATAATGTTGTAATTTGCCTGTAATGTTATTAACCCTAGCAGAATATAATATTATCCATCTAACAAAGTGTACATGGCATGAATTTTGTAATTTATGGTGTTGTTTATTATAATTATCTATTCATTCTTGTTAATAACACACGTCACACAAACTATATTATTAAATACTTACATCTAAAAAAAATATTTTAAGGACTGAATCCGAAAAATGCATACCTTTATGATAAGTAATAACATTAAAATTATAAGGAAACGAAAAACGAACGAAATTTAGTAATTAATAGGTGTTGCTCGCAGCTTCACTCCGTGAAGAGGATTTTCCGCTACATAAGTCTCTAAGTAATCTATAACATTATTAGTGCGACGCCAGCGCTATCTATATAAAAATCGGGATTAAAAACATAAATATCCCACGAGAGCTAATTATAATGACAAAAATAGCCTTTATGTTAATCCAAGACATGGTCTACCCGCGTAATTTTATCCGAATCCGTTCAGCTATTTGTATGTTTGGTTTTGACAAACATCAAAACATTTTTGAAAAATATTAGTCAATTAAGATTTTGCCATTGAATGTTTCCCAGGTGAATATGATCTCATTGAAAGGGCACGAAAAATATCAGAGAAAAATCAAATATGGCGGTCATTCATTGGTATGGGTTACCACAACTGCTGCGTTCCACATTCAATTATGAGGAATATGTTCGAAAATCCGGGATGGTAAATAAATTTTAATTAATTCATTTCCAATATTTACTCCCTGATCCCATTATTTTATCTTATATTTGAATTGCTAATAATATTTACACAAAATACTACCCATTATAAAATATTGTGTGGATCCGTTAGATAGTAGGCACATAATATATGTCAAAATAAATAATAAAGTTACATAAATTTTTAAAGTCCATTAACTCAGTATTGCGGACTATGTGGGTATATTTGCAGGTATTATTCGCGAAAACAATTTTGATCGAAACTATAGAGCATAGTGCTAATTTTCGTTACTTCTAGTAAGATGCACGTGTCTCATGTAAATAAACTTACGTTAGGAAACTATGGTTAATTAGTTCCTTTACAGTAATTATTTTCTCAACGTTATGGAATTTGATTTAAATAATAATATAATTCCTTTAATAGGACGACCCAGTACACACCTTATCAGCCCGAAGTAGCACAAGGTCGATTGGAGAGTCTTCTCAACTATCAAACAATGGTTAGCGATTTAACGGGATTAGATGTTGCCAACGCATCTTTGCTTGATGAAGGTACCGCTGCAGCCGAAGCCTTGTCACTTTGCCACAGGTACTTAATTTAATTTGGTCTGCTTTGGAGTTATGGTAAGTTCATTAACCATATTAAATTTAATAGAAAATCAAAACTAAAACCATACTAGACGTTAAGTTTTATGTAGAACTAACATAACTATCAAATTCTATTGCAGGCATAATAAAAGAACAAAGTTTGTGGTATCGGAAAGACTGCATCCTCAGACATTGGCAGTTGTACAGACTAGACTAGATGCGTTAGGTTTGGAAGTGATTGTGGTGCCTGATGTCAGACAAGCTGACTTCGCGCAGAGAGACATTTCGGCGGTGCTACTGCAGTGCCCTGACACAAGGGGCTTGGTATACGACTACTCTGGATTAGCGGCCGCAGCACAAGAGCACGGAGTGAGTTCTAAATCAATTGCTATGAAGTTTATTTTGGCCTTATTATGTGTGATGTACCGTTTCAAAACTAATACGATAACAATAAACAAAAAGAAGAAAATATATTATAGCTCGAAACCGACATACATAACCTTGCTTTTGTTATGTATGTTGTTTTCTAATTTAAAGTGTATAAAGTTATTATAGCTATTCACAAAGATTGATTGACATAGATGCCTATTATCAGACCTTAGTAGTGGTGGCGACGGACCTACTGGCGATGGCACTGTTGCGTCCTCCAGCGGAGTGTGGTGCGGCGCTGGCTGTTGGTACCTCTCAGCGGCTCGGAGTACCACTTGGCTATGGCGGGCCGCACGCCGGATTCTTCGCCGCTGAGCACGCGCTCGTGCGCCTCATGCCCGGCCGCATGGTCGGCGTCACTAGAGATGCTACGGGACGAGATGCTTACAGGTGACGTTGGTGAAATAAATGAACGAATCAATTTTTTTATTGTTCAACCCGTGTGATATCCGTATCTACAACTGTGCCATTCGAAAAAGTAAACGTAGAGTCGTTCCTACCTTTACTTATTCAAAACTAAACAGAAGTTATATCCGTTCTGTTTTGCGCTGATTTTTGATTTTCACTTAGCGGGAATTGATTTACGAAACAAGTAAGAAATAATATTTGAATTTGGTTGGCATTCTTAGATCCACGTGACCTAAGAATAAATGACTAATGACTATTCCAGTAAAGGCCATTAGATCGGTTCTGTTAAAATTAAGGGATCATATAATTTTGCCACGCGCTACAGCGAGATTGGTAAAAAGTAAAAAAATAATCCTTCAGGTTAGCGCTCCAGACCAGAGAGCAGCACATAAGGCGCGATAAGGCGACGTCAAACATTTGTACTGCACAGGCGCTACTGGCCAATATGTCTGCCATGTACGCTGTGTACCATGGCCCGCAAGGACTCAGGGACATCGCCACCAGAGTTCATAATGCTACACTCGTGCTTGATCACGGTACATATATTCAGTTACTACATAGTTGCGTCATTGTATACGCAGACATATTATTTTAATAAGTGGCTAGATTGCAGCGGTTTACATTATTATCGTCATTCGAACATCAATAGACGGCACTGGTGCCGTTTATGGGCGATGGCAATCGCTTATTATTATAGGGTTTGCCCATGTGCGAAGTATGAGATATTTTTTTTATAAAAATTCATTTTCCAGGAATCAGACAACGTGGTCACAAACAATCAAACGAAGTATACTTCGATACCCTTCACATAGTTCCTCTATCCGAACACGACGCTGGCTCTATTAAATCTCGTGCACAACAAAAGAAAATCAATCTGCGATATTTCGACGACGGAGCTGTGGGTGTCGCGTTGGATGAGACCACCACAATGCAAGACGTCGAAGACCTATTGTGGATATTTGACTGTAAATCTGTAAACGAGGTATTGGATCATTGAAAAACGTAATTAGTTATTTTATTATCAAATGTTACTATTTAGATCATCGTAATTGAGTTTTGCGATAATTTTTAACCATGTAAAATATAAAAAAATATTATTTTGAATTTCTACGCATGTTACCTGTATGTATATTGTTTGATTATTGTGTTTTAAGCTCACCAAGGACAGCGATGTGCTAAACCGCAGCGTTTTAAAAGGTCCGTTCAGAAGGACGTCTCCCTACCTCACCCACCCAGTTTTCAACATGCATCACTCTGAAACGAGGATAGTTCGCTACATGAAACGACTTGAGAATAAAGATGTCTCCCTTGTACATTCCATGATACCTTTGGTGAGTAGGTTCTTGTTGTACGTAAGCCTAAATATTAATGAATTTAGTATTGAGTAAATAACAATGAAATTATATAGTTAGGCCCAATATATTATGCGCCTCCATAAAAGCGGTCATTATAGCATAAAAGTCAATGTTTAATTTAGACCCTAGCCGCACCTTGCTTCTATACAATTTGAATGTCAGTGTCCAACGAGGAATGCGTCCTTGCTATTTGATATTTCTAAATTCTGTATGCATGATTCTTCTTTTAAATACCTAAAATTGTTACTGACGTATTATTATGGGTAGGTAATAACAATTTTAAAATTTTCAAGTAGTTTTTGTTGTATCGCTATATATCTGCTCAGTAACAGTTCGTAGTTTGGTAATGTGCTCGATGAATGGTAATAGGCTTATTCCCTAAAGCATGGGATATAACAGCTTGGGCATTATTGGTGTGATAACTTCTCTGCTAACCCTGACCCGATCTCAAAAAGGACTAACATAAATACATAAAAAAATGCAAATACACGAATTGAAAACCTCGGCAGGGTGCTAGATACATTTAGATGTAAGTTGTGATGTAGACATTTCCATTCAGGGCTCTTGTACAATGAAACTGAACTCAACGACGGAGATGATGCCATGTTCGTTCAAGCACTTCACCGACATCCATCCGTTCGCGCCACTCGACCAATGTCAAGGATACCACACGCTGTTCGAGGAGTTGGCGAGAGACCTCTGCGCTATCACAGGATACGACCGTGTCTCCTTCCAACCTAACAGGTTAGTTTCTTAGTATTTTAGAACGCTCCTTTCATTTGGTCTTAATAAACTTCTATTTTTATTCCACATGCTATACCTAACGTCACCTGCATGAAAAGTATTAGAAATGATTACGGCGACAGTGACGAAGTTCATAATAATTTCTAACTATATCGAGTATCGACGTAAAAAGTATTTAGGTGCAAATTAATGTGGAATTTATTGAGTAATTAGCGAAAATTTATCCATTGAAAATACCGCACATTTGACAGCGGTGCACAAGGCGAGTACGCGGGTTTGCGGACAATCAAACGATACCATGAATTCCGCGGCGACGCGCGCCGCAACATCTGCCTCATCCCCGTGAGCGCGCACGGCACCAACCCCGCGTCCGCGCACATGGCCGGCATGCGCGTCTGCGCAATACGCGTCACACCAGGCGGCGACATAGACATGGCACATCTTAAAGACATGGTGACAATTTTTTTTTTTAATTAATGAGAGCGCACGAGCAAGCGGCTCACTTAATAGCTCGCTATTTCCCTTTAACTATATAATACAGGGCTAAAGGATTCCAACGAACGACTCACAATGGCAAATTACCGCGCTAATGAATGCAGTACTCAGAAATGGTTTACCTGTTGGCAAGTAATCACAGTTACAACAGCTACGACTTTGAACGATAATATTTCTGCCTCGCTTGCCAACTTTTGAGATCCTAAGAGAGGCTCAGAGGCCGTCTCAAAAAATATATATATTTTGGCAAACAAATTTGCGATTTGAAATTCAACGAGCGATTTAAAATAGTGTTATTATCATGGGGCGTCATGACGTCCCCGGAAGAAGGCTGGTAAAGAAAAAAGCTTTGTACGTTACTCGATCCTTGGACATAGCAAGAAAAATATATGCCCACTCTATCAAATTTCATAGAAGTCCTGGCTCTGATCCAATATATATTGACAGTGACCTCCAGACATCTAGTCGATTCGTACTGCTGGATTTTGTCTTTGTCAGTGCTACCTAGACATGTAATAGTTAAATGAAATCTTATTTTATTTTCACACGCTGTTGCTTACGCACGTTTAATTCAATAACGAAAGTGGATACATTTGATTAAGAGGTTAGTAGGCACTAACTACTCTTTATCGAATTACCCGAACCGGACTATGTACACCTAGCACAAACATTTTGCATTACTGTTTTATTAAAAATATTTTTTATGTTTTGAACATCAAACGTAAACCATAACGCAAATATTTATACAATAGCTACCTTCCACCTACCTAGGTACCTTTTAGAATAATGTACCTTTTAGTAAAATTCGTAATGATTTCAGGTAGAAGAACACAGTGAAAAGTTGTCGTGTTTGATGTTGACATACCCGAGTACGTTCGGCGTGTTCGAGGAGAGAGCCGCGGACGTGTGCGCACTCGTGCACGCGCACGGCGGACAAGTCTATCTGGATGGCGCCAACATGAATGCACAGGTTACGATCACTTGTTAGGCTTCCATATCTCAAAAAATAACCCTTGTAGTATAACTTTTCTGTCCGACTATCAAGCCCCTATTTCTCAGGAACGCGTAAAGTTATTAAATTGAAATTCATATCAAATAGTTCGGTCTACGGTCTCTTTTAGCTATGAATAAGTAAGTCATCGCGATCAAAAGATATGAACGTTTGTGTTGAAAATTTCACAAGGGAATAAAAATCTATAGTGTCTTCCCATAGACCTAGAATCATGAAATGTGGCAAGAAAAAAAATCTTTCGCCACATGTAAAGGAAGTAATTTGAATACAAAAGGGAATGAGGTCAATAATATTTAAGATTCACGATAATTCAAAATTAATACGTATATTTTTCTCATTTAGAGAGTTAATTATAATCATTTAAAAATATATACATTGCAATTTTTTTTTCGTCGTGAATAAAATTTAAATAAGTACATATTATCTTGTTAATAAAACCACTATGACGGATCACTGTTATTTAATTTGATATCTTAAACATAAACTTAAAGAACTACATTATTGTGGCTGCTCGCCGGCAGCCCGTGACAGGAAGAAGGAAGTGGAGGCGTGTTGCCACAAAAACAAATTAAATTACATATTAACAAATGTTACCCTAAACAAATATAAATGTACCCATTCAACATGCCTCCTTACATTTATATTTTAACTAAATCATATCATACACTACTCATATCAAGTATTTTAAATTAAAACAATAGCTCTATAAACATTACCTTCAGTATAACATATTAATTGTAACTTTTTTTTTTTTTTTTTTATATTACAATTATCATATTTAATTAATTTTTTGTCTTTCATATTATTTATTGTATTTGCAGTTGAAAGAAAAAAAATAATCATGGATATTTCTGCCTTTAAAATTTCGTCATATTAAATTTTAAAGGCCGAAATATCCATGATTATTAATTATTTTAACGTTTTTCTTTCAACTGCGAGAACTAATCACTAACTAGACGTGAATTTAAATTCTTTACTTGCCAATACTTGTTTAGTTACCCAGATTAAAGCCGAAACAAAATGTATGAAAATGGACCTTGAGCTACCACCTTAAACCAATATTTATCTCAACATAATATCCATCTGAAAGATAATTTACTTTTACAACAACTTTAACATATCTCTAAATTTATTAAATTTATTACTTCCCAATGGTTTTGTTAAAATGTCAGCTATATTTTGATCAGATGCAATTTTTATAACATCAATTAAACCAATTTTAACACTTTCATGAACAAAATGATAATGAACTTCAATATGTTTTGAATTTTTGTGAAATTTCCGTATTTAGCAATAATTTGAGCTCCAATATTATCTTCATATATTTTTACAGGTTTACAATCTTTCTGACAAATCTCATTAATTAAACAAACTATAAATTTAATTTCAGTAACAGCTTCTGACAGCGCAATGTATTCAGCAAATGTAGATGACTTTGTTACACAATTTTGTTTCTTTGATTTCCAAAATATTGCATTCCCAAACAGTCTAATTACAAATCCTGTTGTTGATTTCCTACTGACAATATCTCCTGCAAAATCTGCATCTACATAACAATCTAACATATCAGAATTTATATTCATGTTATAAATTAATTTTATATGTTTTGTTAAGTAAAGATATTTAAGTACTCGCAAAGCATATTTAAAATGTGTCTCATTATAGCAATTTTGGAATCTACTCAAATAATTAACACTGAACGATATATCTGGTCTTGTACCTGAACTAATATATAAAAGTGCTCCAATTAAATTTCTATATTTTACATTCTCATTTATATTACAGTTTTCTAGTTTAAGATTTACTTCCATTGGTGTAGTATATAACTTTGTATTTATTATATTATAACGCTTAGCTAATGATTCTATATATGATTCCTGACTCAGTGTCATGGTCTTATTCTTTTATAATCATAATCAATATGTATTCCAATGTATTCTTTAACTTTACCCATATCCTTCATAGTAAATTTACTTAACAGTTTGTTTTTAATATTACTCATTACCTTTTCATCTTTACAACATATTAACAAATCATCAACATATAACAAAATGTATACACTCACATTAGTATCCAATTTAAAATATAAACAAAAGTCATATTTACTTCTCTGAAATCCAAGACTAGTTAAAAACTTATTGACACATTCATACCAAGCCCGAGGGCTTTCTTTTAAACCATATAATGTTTTATTTAATTTATAAACTCTATCAGTGCCATCATCATAACCAATTGGCTGGTTTACATAAACTTCAGATAAAATTTTACCATTTAAAAAAGCAGTTTCAACATCCATCTGATGTATATTAAGATTATTTTGACAACAATAAGACAATAACAATTTTAAAGTTTGCATTTTAGCAACGGGTGAATATATATCATCAATAAAATCTTTTTGTTGAAAACCTCTTACTACTAACCTAGCTTTAAATTTATTTTCGGCTTTCTTTCTGTATATCCATTTCACATCTAAAGGCTGTTTGTCTGCTGGTTTACTTACAAGTCTCCAGGTCTCATTTTTGCCAAACTGTTCATCTCACGATTCATAGCCTCAGTCCATTCTTTTGCTTCATCGCTAGTTATTGCCTCCTGAAAATTATCTGGAATCATAGCATCACAATAGTTAACAGTTATACAATAATAACCAAATTCTTCATCAAACCGAGTTGGTGGCTTGATTTTACGCCGATTTCTTGTTTCAATTACTTTATTATCATCATAACTTTCATTTGTTTCAGCATTCAAATCTTCATTAATTTTCTCATTATTTTCTTCTGCATTAGTCTCTTTCTTCTCTTCTATAATTTTTCTCTTCCAATTTATTCGGCTGGCTATTACTTTTATCATTTTTCTCTTCTCTATTATCATCGGAGACCAATACACATTACATCATCTTCAATTATATCACAATGTCTTGCTACAACTATTCTATTGTTTATTAATACTCTATATCCAACATCTGTATAGCCCATTAGTATGCCAAGCTCGGCTTTCCTGTCCCATTTACATTTTTCTCTTTTCCTCTGGTGTTCTAACAAATACTTTACTTCCATATATCCTTAAATTTTCAATGCTTGGCCTTTGTTTGAAAAATATCTCATAAGGCGTCTTCCTTTCTATAGTGCCATTTGTTAATGTTCTATTCTTTAAATAAGCTGCGGCCATAACCACTTCAGGCCAAAATCTTTTATGCACTTTTGCCTCTGCCAATAGACATCTTGACATATCCATTATTGATCTATTGAACCTCTCTGCTGTGCCATTTAATTCATGCACATATGGCGGACAAGATTTAATCATAATTCCCTTTGATCTTGCAAAGTCAAACACTCTTTTATTAATGTATTCCTTTCCATTATCACATCTCAATTCTTTAATATTTTTCCCAGTTAAATTTTGTATCTCATTAACATACTGCATTAAACAATTATATACTTTATCTTTTGACGGAATACAATAAACTTTTGCCAACTTACTATAGTCATCTATAAAACTTAAGAAATATTTTTCACCATTAAAACCTGTAGTTCTGTGTGGCCCATTTAAATCTGTGTGTACAATTTCTAATATATCCTGTGCTCGTTTTCTATTATTTTTAAATGGCAAGTTATGCATTTTATTTTCAATACATATAGCACATTTCATGTACTTACATTCAATCTCCTTTGGTAATCCTTTCAATAATTCACTTGTACACATAGTATTCAAATTGTTAAAGTTTATATGACCAAGCATCCTATGTAATTTCTCCTTCACTGTCATACTTGATTTCTTCACTAAATTAGCATGTAATGTACTTGCATTTATATAACCTTTTAATTTATACAGTCTATCTTCTTTCACTGCTATAGCTATAATAGTTCCATAGACGTTATATATTTTTGATTGTCGTCCCCTGGAAACAATTTTATGATTGTCTGTAATCTTTGAATAGCTCAATAAATTTGTTTTCATCTCTTTGACATAGAAAACATTGTTCAAAACAACTTCAGACTTTTTCCATAGACCATAAAATAAGTTTGTATTTTTCCGACCTTTGTAGCTTCTAATATTCTTCCATCACCAACTTTTACTTTAATAGGTTGTTGTAATATTTCACATGAATGATAGTACTCATCAGTATTAATTATATGATCTGTACAACCACTATCTAATAACCAAGTTAAGTGGCCAGACTGCTCAATATTATATATTTTACTTGAAGTTGAAACATTATTATTCTCAATAGTTGCAAGGAAATTATTACCACCACTCTCATTACTGGATTTATTATTATAAGTTCTTCCTCTAATATTTCTTGAATTATAATATGATCCACGTTGATGTCCACGATTATTATTAAATCTAATAAATCCATTTCCTCTACCACTGTTAACATTTCTGTGTCGACAATCTCTTTGCATGTGGCCAGGTTTTCCACAGGTAAAACATTTAAAGTTTTTATTAGGTGATGCAGAACTACTAGTGTGAGCTTTAAAAACATTTGAGTTGTCGCGTGATGGTTCATTACATTTTTCAGGTTCTTTATCCAATGATTTTAACATAATTTTACTTTTCAAATAATCTACAGTTCTGTCTTTTTCTGGTAAAACGTCTATTAGATCTCCAATATGACTGTAATTACGAGGTAAGGCCTTTAACATATAATTTAATTTTTCTTGTTCACTTACCGTCGCGCCGGCTTGTTTTTAACTGATTTATTGATTTCTCAAAGTCGTCAAAAATACACTTACTTGCGAATAGTTCGATAATTTTATTGCTTCTACATTGTTGCGACATATAATCTGTAGTGCCGATGATTTCTGCAGGTACATTTCATCAAATTTTGCCAATATTTTGCATGCGGAATCTAAGTCGCATATATATTCGAGTTGCTTGTTGCTTATTGCACTATAAATGTAGTTCGTTGCCTGGATATCCATCTCTTCCCACTTTGCAACATCATCCGAATCATTTTTGATTCGTATGGCAGCTTCTTTACATTTCTTAAATTCCAAAAACTTAAGTATACGTATTTTCCAGCTACTATAATCCGATCCGTCGAATATTGGAATAACTGCGTCATTGCATTTAGTAAACGCCATTTTTGCTTATTGCATATATAGCACGTTTCCACTTTATTTGCGAAAATATCTTCTTTTCTTCTTTGTATTTGCAGGCAACCACGCTCTGCTACCATGTTAATAAAACCACTATGACGGATCACTGTTATTTAATTTGATATCTTAAACATAAACTTAAAGAACTACATTATTGTGGCTGCTCGCCGGCAGCCCGTGACAGGAAGAAGGAAGTGGAGGCGTGTTGCCACAAAAACAAATTAAATTACATATTAACAAATGTTACCCTAAACAAATATAAATGTACCCATTCAACATATCTTTATTTTTTTAAATTTATTAGACACTTATCATCGCCAGATTTGTTAATTAGTAATACATTATTTATATTTAAGGTAGGGTTATGCCGTCCTGGAGACTATGGCAGCGATGTATCCCATTTGAATCTTCACAAAACTTTCTGCATACCTCACGGAGGCGGTGGTCCCGGTATGGGACCTATTGGAGTGTAAGTTTGCGATTTGACATTCCTTATTTAAATAAAAATATACCTATAACAAAATATCATCGATTATTATGAGTATTTGATTCTATTATATAATTAATTACGAGGATTGATTTAAGGTCTAAAAAGCCATTTTGAAAGTAAACAACTGTTTATAAACTCTACCAAATCGTATATTTATTTATTATTGTTTGTTTAGTAAAGCTCACCTAGCACCATTCCTACCTTCGCATCCTGTGATAGACCCGCTCGCAGATCTAGGAGACGCGGCGCACAGCTTCGGATCAGTCAGCGCAGCGCCTTTCGGCTCCTCAGCTATACTGCCCATTTCTTGGGCTTACATAAAAGTAAGTATCCATTACATTTCAAGAATGCACTACTGTAGTTTATACTTTAAACTGATTTTGAAAAAAGCAAAACAAGAGTTTCTTGTCTGGTGAGTACTGCTTTCCGAACTGGTGGTAGATTTTATATTGACGGAATCTAAATAATACATAACATTTTACAGGTTCAATGAAATTATTTAATTTAATTTCATTATATATCAACGTAATACACGGTTATTTATCGAAACAAAATCTAAACACGCCCATAGCCTAGTAGATAATCACTAACATTTCTTATTAGCACTTTATTGACTGGTAAAATTTTCAGATGATGGGACCAAAAGGATTGAAACGTGCAACACAAGTGGCCATACTTAACGCAAACTACATGTCTCGAAGGTTAAAAGACCACTATAAAACATTATACACGGGGGAAAGAGGTTTAGTAGCTCACGAGTTCATAATTGACGTAAGGGATCTCAAGAAAACAGCTAACATCGAACCTGGAGATATTGCGAAACGGCTTATGGACTTCGGTTAGTATTTAGATACCTACTTATGAAAAATAAATGCCTATTAAGAGACTTATTTTCTGAGGAAGAATTTAAAATATTAAAATATATGACTCTATCAAGGGACTAAATTTTTGAGGAAGAGTTTAAAACATTATAATACTCGCATATGAGCGAAACTCAACCATGGGACGGAACACACAGGGGTATAACACACCTCTGGCTGCCATTCTGTGGATAAAGGTGTGATGATGTGGGTGTGTCTACGTGTGAAAGTAATATCTTGTTGGTACGATTTCCTAGAATTATGGTTACACACTATTGATAATTGCAGGTTTCCACGCGCCAACAATGTCATGGCCAGTGGCAGGAACCCTTATGATAGAACCCACAGAATCCGAGGACCTCCAGGAACTCGACAGGTTTTGTGACGCGCTCATAGCAATCCGCAAGGAAATAAAAGATATTGAGGATGGACTGATTGATAAACGCTTAAATCCATTAAAGGTACTATAATATGCTATGTTATCAACGTCTATTAATATTCCTAGTGACTATTAATAATTGTCAGCATCGCTCTTCATAATCCTTCAATGTTATGTTGCATATTGATCACGGTGTGCGTCATTTTCATTAATTATAATTGTTTCATTGTACGCGATGGTAGATAAATGAGGAACAAAGACATTTAATTTTTCATAAATAAATTACAGTGTGATATCATTTCCTACAGCTACGTTGATAACTGAACGAATACTTGCAAAAATGACTACTACTATTTATGTTTTATAGATGGCACCACACACGCAAGAAGAAGTGATTTCAGAAGACTGGAACCGCCCTTACAGTCGGGAACAAGCAGCTTTCCCTGCCGTGAGTTTATTATTAATTAGTATGCCATATTATTTATATTTATTTTTAGTGTTAATACAATTGACGTGTATTTTCTTACAGTCATTTGTAAAAGGCGAGACGAAAATCTGGCCGACAGTCGGCCGCATAGACGACATGTATGGCGACAAACACCTCGTGTGTACCTGTCCTCCAGTCATCGACGACTTCTAACTGCTGAACACATGTCACACGTTGCAACATAAAATTATCCGATTTGGAACAAAATAATTTACGACGCTGCAGAGGTGGCCCGCGTCGTAATTCAAATAAAACAAACGAATCGCTTTATGTGTGTATTTTGACATATTTCAGAATAAAATATTGTTTTCTAACAAATAAAAACCATTTTTTATGATTTCATCTTCCTATTATAGGCAATTTATTCTATGGCGGTATAAACAATGATTGCTATAAATTACATTGACTTTAAAGTAATCTATCTACATTATTGTACAAATATTCCATATTGCGAAATATTATTACGCATAAAATTTAAATTAGATTCAAGGCAACGTGTTTGTTTTGTTTCTAGATCGAATTACTGTCTGGAATATGAAAGGCTTCATATTTCATAACATTTACTTCTAATATTTTTGCTCTAGACGTAAAGTATTTATTGAAATACTCCAGGTTCCAAGGATATAATAATTATTGGATATAGTTTCGAGAGCTAACGATTTATTAATTTAGCTAGGAAGCTGAATAACCGTATAGTATTGTTAAGTGTAAAATAACAGAAGGCAAATTAGCTGGCGATCTTATATAGATTAACCCCCTTATTCATAGAAGTTTTTTATCTAACGACCGAGTAAGGCTGTGATAACAAGTCTGTTTCTCAGTGCTGACGGCATGGCAGTCTTCACAGTGCGTAGACGTAGGGCCGTTGTGATTGGCTAATATTGAACACAACAATAATAACCAATCACAACGGCCCTATGTCTATTTCTCAGTGCCGTTGGGCACTGAGAAACAGGCTTGTTATCACAGCTTTACTCCGACCTTAGATAAAAAACGTTTATGAATAAGGGGGTAAGTATATAGTAATATTTTTATTGCCAAGTTCAGATTAAACAAACAATCACGATTTATAACAATAACAATTTACGTGATTTACAATAGTGGTACATAATACAAATGGGTAGTGAATAAAATGATTTACTCGCATATTTCATTAAAAGCTAACATAGCTTTTAAATAGAAATATGCTTTTAAGAGGGCGTGTATTATGGCAAGAATGATTGCTAATTTATTTTGGAGGAGAGCTTAGTACGTCTTTGGGATACATACCCAACTTTACCCCTATTTCTTTGGGCATACGCATACTTGGGCGCGTAGGAAATGGGTGATAAGATCCTGTAGAAGGGCTACGGGGGTATGAAAGTGAAGATAAAGTATCGGTCTCTAATAAGGAAGTAATAGCGCTACAGGTATCATCAGAGTCTATTTTTGTTTTATCACTTTTTTCAACGTAATCTCTAGGTATAACGGAAGCATCTCTACTTGGAAACGCTTTAGGCGAAATTGGTGTAGATACTTGATCTAATGACGTAATTTGACATAATGTATCACTAGAATTACTTTTTGCTCCCGTAGAATCATCTTCCGCAGAGGGTTCATATGTATAGCTTATTGATGTTGTGACATGAGCAAACTCACTAGTTTGGCTGTTTTCAGTCTTAGATAAATTTTCACATATTTTTGTTTCCTGATCAATAACCTTACCGCATAAATTATTGGGTTTGGAGGAAACTAGATCATCGTACTTAGTCGAAAATGGATAGTTATAATCTTCAGAAGTGTAACGTCGTTCGTATGTAGATGTGTCTTTAACCTCTGTAGAGGGCAACGTTACCGATATTTTAGAATCACCCGAAAAAGATCTTCGAGACCATTCCGAACTGACCGTTTTAAAGTCACCTGTAACATCAGAATTTTTGGATGAATTACTGTCCCTTCTATTGAAATCGTATTCGTAGCTCTTTTCTGGACTTTGTTTATCAGACAAACGTTTAGTTTCACAGTTTGCTAAAAAACCTTTATTTTCCCATCCATATAAATCTGTTTTGTTACCGATACATTCACTGCTTGGAGTTTTGGAAGATTTAAAATCATTATTTCTTAATATTAAATTACGTGATTCCAAAGAAAATGGATCATCAATAGATATAGGCCTGACTCTAACAAAGTCATTATTATCGGTATTATTATTTTTAGGGTTTCTTTTTCTATAGCCTATCAAAGAGTCTGAAGTTGATTCTTTAAGTAAAGGAGAATCAATTAATTTGTTTTCGATCGGTTTTTCAGGAATAGGGCTACGAAGAGCAGTCACTGGCTTGTCTAGAACAATTCCAATACTTTTATTGGATTCATATTTACTTGCATCAGATGCACTTTGCTTAGTCAGTATTCTGCTTAAAATTTTTGAATTTTCTTGAATGATTTGTAATGCTCTTTCACTATTTTTACGTCCCGTATTTAAAGTATATTCTTTTGGGGATACACAACGTTCACTCTCTTTAGTTGACATTGAAATTGACGCTTCCTTTTTGACAATTTGTAAGATTTCTGTGTCATCGTTGATTTTTTTCATAAAACTATGGCTTTGTGGCAGTGAAGATGCTCTCTCTGCTTCTTCTTTCAACAACTTATCATTTTGACTACTATGCAATGTAAGGGAGTCTGGTTTCTTAGGTTGCCGTGAAAGGCGTTTCATAGAACGTCTATTAGGAATATCAGAACTGTTGGGGTCGGTGACACGCGCACCAAAAAATTCAGGACTATGTTCGAAATATTTGTCAATCTTTAATGGGATAGGTGGCTCATCTTCACTAACGATTATACTTTCAGCACCAGGACTTCTTAATGGACTTTCAACATCTGATATATTTTTTTCAGATAAATCTATATCGGGTACAAAATTCGGATACATAGTAAAGCTATCGATTATATCAGGCGGTCTTGAGGCCGTTGTAATATCCAAAATTGATGATCGTTTAATATTAGATACAAAGTCGTAATCATAAGGCGACTTGGTGTAATTACAAGGAGATAAGTCTATGGGACTTAAATCTGTAAATTTATTCGTCATTTTTGGAAAATTGGTTGGTCGTATTAGGTCTGTACTGCTGTAATTATCATCATATTTGGACTTATTTAACGATTGTAGAATATTATCTTTATCAGGACTTAAGCACAGAGAATTGGTCACCTGTGCATTTGATTTATTTTTATCATTTTCAGTTTTTAGCGCCGAATTATTTTTCCACTGTGTATCAAATCCATCAATATATGTGCGTAGAGGTTCGCCAGCAGCGGAATCTAGATAATCGCTTATCGACTTTATGGAATTTGTGGTGGATGTCTTGTGTATTTCTCGTTCAATTTCAGGACTTTGTGGAACTGTAGTTTCCGTTAAGGTAGGAGAATATGAGATTTTTGTATCTCGTAAGACAGGTGCTGTTAAAAATTCACTTGTTGTAGTTTTAAGAGTAATATTACCTTTATCCTTTTCATCATCAGATAGTTCTTGTTCTGAATCGCTAGCACGTGCATTCTCATCGCAGAGACTTGTGTCAGTACTGGATGCACTGCGTGAGGAGTACGTGGAGGTTTCACTCGAACTTCGTGATCTTAACGACGCTATCATCTCATTGGCTTCAATTTCAGAAACTATAATACCATCTCCTGATTCTTCTAAATCTATGGACGCCTTTCTGCATTTTTCGAAAACTTTTTCCTTTTTAAGGTCTCTCCATTTAACAGAGTTTCGTCTACTTAATGACTTGCGTCGTTTTTCTTCTTTCCAACTAATAGTTTCATGAGAAGTACCGTGTGCTCGGGGTTCTACTTTATCATGCGATGATGAAGTTCTTGATGGTGGGATTGCACCAGGGGGAGGACCAAGTCGACGTCCACGAGAACTTACGATCGCACTTTTTCCCAAAAGTAAATTATTAACGGTGAGAGAAGTCGGTGACGTGGGAACACCAACTGAAAATTAAATGAGAAATAGTTAAAAAAAAATATTGACATAGTTAATGCCTTAGTTTCGCAACAAAAAATTGAAAATATTGAAATAAGTACCTGCAGCGTGTCGGGCACAAGCGGCTGCCAAAATTACGTGAGCCTGACGTTGTCGCTCGCGGAGTCGTGCATACTGCCTTTTGAGAGCACCAATATCCAAAGAGAGTCTGTCGCCGGCTCCCAAACGACTTTCACGTCTAGGTATCACCTACACAAATATAAAAAAAAGTAGAAAAAATACTTTTACTATTGGATAGTATGCATGCGTATCAATATGTTGGATACCGTTTAGTATAAAAGAAAATACCGTTGCTAAAGCCATTTTATTTCCGTCGTCACTCGAATCTCCTTCGTCTTCAGAATAAAATAACCGTAAACCTCTTTTGGTCATTGATTGCATCTGAAAATATAAATTACAAATTATATAGATACTAAAATCAGTTTTGGTGAATGTATAAAATTTTTTTCTTCACGCTTGAGTGATCAATACAAAAATGATTTAGTAAAGAAATTGTGGTATAAGCCTACCGCGGAATGTAATGGAGGTTGATACACCGGCGCGGTGGTCGGGGGCGCCGGGGGCACCACCCTATACCGATGGAGACTTCGCAGCCGCGGTAGTTCTGGTGCTGAACCAAATGCGACAACTCTCGCAACCAACGCTTCTCCAGCCTCCCACACTGCGCCGGCGCCGCCGCCCATGCAGCTATAAAACTCATCCGCCGATCGAGCTGACAGAATCCGACTACAAATTCGATTGCAAACATATAAAATTTTATATGGCCTGTATATATGCTATTTTCAAGAATATTTTAGGATAAAATAACATATCCTTCTACTAAACATATGCGACTGTTTATATAGGCTGTGGCTACAATCAAGGAACCTCCGCGAGTAGAATTTCGAGATCCTCGAGGTGAAAAAAATTTGAAAAGTTATTTAAATTTTAGTATAATTCTTTGAAAATTAACTTTTAGAAAAAACGTTGCTCTGGAGTACTTTAGCATTGTTCAATATTAAAGTTTTCGTTAGATATTCAGCTTCAGTAGATGTATTACCATTGGTACTACTGCATTCACGTACAAACCGTTCAAAAATAAATTTGATGAGTTGATTTTATTTGGTAAATGTTACTCACTCCTGCAGCATGTCCCAAATAGCTAATGCCGTCAGCAGTAATATTTCATTGCCGTCGAGCAGTATCAGATCCCATATCCTGAGCAGAGACTCACGTGGTAACCACGTCGCGTATAATGTGAGGAACCACTGCATTGTGAACACGTCTGGTAATGGAGGTTCTACGCCACCGCCTGAAAATGAAATACTTATAATCAGGCTTCTTTTTGCCACTTTTTGGGAGGCACGCTAATTCTCGAAAGTTGTAAGTCCATAATTTTTTGTACCCTGCTGTACCTACTTTTTAATGGAAAATGTTGCGATATTTTCAAAACTTCCTTTAGGAGCACTGCGTATAATACAAAAACCCTGCGTATAATACAAGAATAGAAACACCTAATAAGACAAAAATGTACTTAAATGGTAAATAATATAATCACTTTCTGGCGTCTCAGCGTCGAGTCCACGTAATACATTTTTATTATATGATGAATCTACCTACTTTGTTTAGCATATGGTTTTGCAACCGGCCCTCGTCTTACGTCAATCATGACGAATAAATTCCCTAAGTTCGACTCACTACGTCGTCCTGTCGGGATATATTTTAATCCAGCTAACAATAATGTTTTTGCTCATGTACTATTACGTGTGATCGCCGGTCTGACGTTAATCGATAGGGAAAACCTTGAATATATATAAAGAATTTAATATAAGTGATAGATATTTATTTATAGACAAAATCGTACCGTCAGATATTTTCTGCAGATAGTCCATGTGTTGAGCTAATCGCGGCAATCGCAATCTTAGCAGGTCTCTGAACGCCGCCATATCAGCTGACAAACCTCGCAGATCGTCGGCGAAGTAGCCCTCAGGCAATACCGCTTCGACTAGGTATATCATAACCTTTAATGCAAGTAAATAAATTCTGTATTACTTGTAATTACAGATATTAAATAATAAAACTGGACGCACCTTTAATGAATCCGATTCGGATTTATCCATAACTTCTAATATTATTGCTGCTAACATATTGAAACCTTGGCAATAACCCACTTCCTTATTCCATCTGTAATATAGAATGGCTCAACTTTAATACCTAGCAAGTGTTATGAAAATATTAGACTCATCAAATAAATTTATAGTGGAGTGGGTATTGATAATGACCTGTAAAAAAATTTCATGTTTTGACTATAGACTGTTTTCGAAAGGATTATTTATCTTAGCAATTTTTAAATTACAAAGGACTAAACCAACGATATGAATCTAAAATACAAAAGATACAGTTAATAAGTAATTTGTTTATAATGATATCTAACTACGATAACAAACAACATGCACACCACATAATTCCATCGGAAAATTTGTTTAGTAACAACAAACAAGTAACATCTATTGTGCTGTATGTACATTCTGGGGATTAGGCGGAGCTTTTATGGTTTCCGAACTTAAGCACCATATTGCAGGCAGAGCTTGTACGATAGAACATCTTAAGTAGCAGTTACTGATAACTAGTTATAGTAATAATTATTTAGAGTTTTAAGAAAATAGTATCTTTATAATCACACCTACACAAAAATGGTGTAATTATTTCCGTCAACATATCTATATATATATACATAAAGAGACATGTTTTACTTTGCAAATAATATGAAGTTTTGCATAATAAAAGACAAACCTTGCATAAGCCAACAAAACTCTGCGGAGCATGGCTTGATTTTCTCGACCTTCAGTACCGCAAAACAAAGAACAACCGGTACGGTGCAGGTCCTGTAATAAAACATTAACGTTCCATTCATGCTTATTTACTTGTTACCCTAATCAATATATTCAGGATTATGCGATTTTAGTTTATTTAAAAAAATGCAATGTAAGCAATAGTTGAACATTCTAAAAATGTAGAGAATATCTAGGTCGAGCCTGGCTAGGTTTATAGAATAAAATCGTTTCAATGACGATTCACTTGAAACCTCGTTAAGTATAAGATGGATTCGGATGCGCTGTTCTTCGTTACCGATATCTCATACGGAAATGGGCTATGCCAAGCCATTGCGATAACACCATTTTTTTGTCCCGTTTGGCATTTAAGTAAGTACAGTGTACTTTACTATAAACGTAATTTTCGAGCATTTCACTCGCATAAATATAGATTTACCTCGAATACTATTTTAAAATTTCAAGATAATGAATATATTATTCACTTTTATAATCTGAGCCCCTAGCTCCGCGTCATCAGGCTGAGCTGTGCCACGGAAGCAGGCGCCTTCCGCCGTCGACCAGTCTATCGCTCTCGCCGTCAGATGCCGCTCCGCCAATGTCAACCATAACTGCCAAAACAAAGTTTTTTGATTTAACTTCAAATTTACAACTTGTTAAAGTCGATAATTCTATTTTTAGTCTATGTATAGCAAACAGCTTCTACGCAAAATAACAGTGAATATTTACGATGATTCTACAAAATATGTTTTGTCGTACGCAATAGGGCTAAAATTAGAATCATTTTACGCAAAGAGATATACGTCAAACAAATCTGAATAATGGGTATTTGTATTCCATTCGTGACATTTCCTAGGATTTTGGTGAATATCGAAGCGCTCTTATAAAAACATAATATTCCGCTTATCTAAGTATCTACATAATATAAAATCGATTACTATCCTTTAAATTTCAATTGAATGAAATGAAATTTATTCAGTTTACATTATTATTATTTATTTTTTAGTTTTACCGTTTAAAAAATGTCTATTACTACTTATATCTTGCAATTAACTCATAGTTTATGAGCATTTAATTCTTGCATTACAATTTGTTATTGAATAAGTATTGAAAAGTTAGTAACTTTTTTCCTGAAGTGGTGCGGCACGCCGGCGGGCAGGCGCGCGACGAGGCGCATCGCGTGCAGCCACTCCGCGTACCCGCCCTCGCCAGGGCCTTCGCCATCGCCGCCCGGTGTCACACCGAAACGCGCGCCATTTTCGCCGGCTGCACATACCACCAATTCACTTTCGCCGTGCACAATATACATAAGCTTAAAGTATTATTCAGTTTGTTGACGGACAATAAACATTTACATTTTTCCGCGCTGAAGGTTACAGTGTTTGTGCAAATATTAAAATCGTAATATATTTAACTACCAACAAATATACCAAATAAATAACATCATAATAAACATCCGCCATTACTGTTTCTGGCACGTTATACAAAATTATTAAAAGGCTTGTCTTCCTTTATCTTGCACCATTTTTAACATACAACAAATACTAAATTAGATACCTTTCACACTCTGTTAAATTTAACTAGAAATCTAAGACGTTCTATAGATAAGTCTAAGGAAAAACCCTTAATTACCCATGCTATATGACAGCGATATATTTAGAATTGAGATATATTTAGATTGCAGATGGTCTTCATAATATGTGTTTTTTGTACAAAAATATTTGTGATTAGATTATTTTATGTCACTAATAACATTACGACAAAGTATTTTACAACCATTTCTGCGGTAATTGTCACATTGATGGTAATTGGTAAGGCTTCTATCAAATTATATAAGAAAGTGTAATTAACATGTTAAGTACGTATCTTGTTCAAGTGAATGACATGAGACAATTTCCATATAATGACTTGCAAACATAAGTTTATACAAGATAATAATGTGACATATAAATCATACCCGCACTGGCCCTCGCCGAACCTGCTAGGTTTCTGAGAGAGTTTAGAAGTGCACTCATCTGTCTTGCAAAGGGCACGCATTGGACAATAAACGCATTATCTTTACAACTGCACTGGACACTGAGTTTACGATCTTATCGCTAAATCACATGCATTGTGACTGTATGCGGACACGATATCCTCGTTCTACGACAATATTCCTTCCTTATCAAATAGACAAAACACGTCAACAGAATAATACCGCGAACATGTAAAATAATGTGCCATATCTCAAATGTATTTGAGACTACGTAGCCGACCAGCTGATGCGATGTTTATTGGGAGAGTCGAGAAACGAAGCGGTGAGGCTTCCGACTCTATACTATACTACACATCAACTATGTCTACTCTAATACAAAGGCGTAGGGAGGATAAAAGATCGACAAGTCGTGTTGGTGGAGCTTCATGGTAAATGTCTGCGAGCATGCGCCATAGCGCGCTGCCAAGATGGCTGTGTGTGTTGCGTATCGATTTGGCGCCGCCGCGCTGTGTACGTCAGTGTCGGTAACAGATATACCAGAAAAGGCACACTGTAGTTAACGACTTCGATGACAGTTACGTAGTAAGTTATTTTGATTACGCATGAATCAAACTTTGCGTTTTGTTAATCGACTTATTGTAGTAAGTTTTATTAAAAGTAGAGTTTTCGTTAATTTTAGAAGCCTTAAATAATATTTTTATAATCAAAATTTTTATTGTAACAGTTTCATTAAACATTATATAGAATGCTGGTATATTTTTAAGACAGGGCGTTGACTTATCAAACAAGTCAATGAGACAAGGCCACAAACGACGTAGAAAGTATTTTTAAACAGCGTAAAATAAGTGGGATATGATTTTTTTTATAATTTAAATACCATCAATTATGTTATGAATAGATATAACGTCCGGGATATCTTCACAAATGAGATGTATATTATACTAAATGGAAAGATTTATTAATATTAGGTATATAGAGGCAATGACCCATTATTGAAGCTTTATCTCTCTTTGCCGAATCTCCGTTTTATGATGAAAAAACAGAATGTTTATGATGAAAAGCTTAAAATGCTTATGTCTTCGACTGTTTGCCAGCTTATTGATCATAATATATTTAAAATAATAGACAGTATGTACTATATTTTAGATATATTATAGGATGTACTATTATTATTATATTTCTTTATAACAAAGACACAGCCGTATACAAAAATCTCACTTCAATCTTCACTAGAATTAATTTTATTTATTAGGCACTAGCTTTTGCCCGCGGCTCCGCCCGCATAAAATAGTTTTTCGGGATAAAGTTTTCCGTTATAACAGTCACGCTTTATATTTTCCCGGAACAGAAAGAACCCTATGTTCTTCCCAAGGTCTCAAACTATATCCATACCAGATTTCATTTACATCCGTTGGTTAGCTTTCGTGTTTTACGCGTTTAGACAGGCAGACAGATGCGGCGGGGGACTTTGTTTTATAAATAATATTTTTTATAACTTTTTAAGAGGAACAATTCCGACATATATATTTATGTCATAAATTTAACCGTTTACTCAGCGCATGCAACGGAAGCCCTCAAGATGAATAAATTTTGCCCGTTCTTCCAACAGTTTTTCATTACTGCTTCGCTCCCTTATGGTCATAACGTGATGACATATACCCTGTAGCCTTCCTGGATAAGTGGGCTATCCTACAATAAAGAAATTTTCAATTCGAACCAGTAGTTCCTGAGATAAGCACGTTCAAACAAACAAACTCTTCAACTTTATGTAATAGTAAAAAGTATCCTATGTCCGTCTCCTGGTTCTAAGCTACCTCCCCACCAATTTTCAGCCAAATCGGTTCAGCCGTTCTTGAGTTATAAATAGTGTAACTAACACGACTTTCTTTTATATATATAGACTTAAATGAAATCATTGGGGGTCTTTATTTCTCGACAATTATAAACTAGGAGGTTTTGTTTTATATTAATTATTATTTTCCCGATTAAAGTTGACATGTTTTATTATTTAAGTATATAATATGAATCATATTATGCACGGAGTTACATTTATAATCAGCTGTTCTAACAGAATATAAGTAATCACTTATAATTCTAAAATTTAATTTAATTGCAATAATCTAGATGACCCGGTGAACTTCGTATCACCTGCAATTAATTTGATTATCACTTTTAATTCACGGTTATCAGTCCTTATCAACGTATCAATACTGATTTATTGATATCAATAGTACTGACTGAATCGTGTATGATTTGAATTTCGTTAGGTTATTAAACGGTACTTGCTTGTTAAAAATCGCAGAGTGTAGGTACGTTGAAGTTTAAGTAAACTCACTCTATCCAAGTATATTCTTAAATTTTGACTACCCTGGTGGCGTAGTTTAATTATATGCGCGACACGATACCGTTCTCAGGTGTCAGGTTCGAATCTCGGGTCGGACAAAGGGATTAGGGGTTTTTTGATTAGTATCACACTAGAGCTGTGATTTATGTCCGATATGGCGATAGAATCCCTATCACGTCTTGGAACATATTTTAGCCAAGTGTCAGGCTAAAATTGGGTAGCCTGGTAGCATTTCTGCCTGTTTTGTGTGTGTGTGTGTGTTTTTGTCTTTAAATCCATTTCGTTTTTAAGTCACACATGAATTCGGCACCGACTTCAAAAATATATTTAAAAATGGTTATGGTAGCACGTTATTATATTGAACCTAACACAAAAAGAATCATGAAAGTCGTATTTGATTTTGAGGAATTCTCTTCTGCATCTTCGAACTCTAAAGTCTCGTACCAATGAAATAAAATTGGTACCAATTAGAAGCTAAACGAAATCTAACGCTAAAGGATTTGTCAAAATCGGTCCATAACTGACGAAGAAAGTTCATTAAAAATTATTCCTTAATGGCGATTTCCATATAAAATTACCCATTCTGATTTATTGTATTTTTTGTAGTTTCTTTTTTAAAACTACCCCTGAACTATATAACTAACCTGAACAAAACCAAACAAAAATTATGCAAATCGGTCCAGCCGTTTTCGGGTTTTAACAAGATAACGAATAGTACAATTCATTAATAGTTTGTGTTTCTAAATTACAGTAGGGCACCAATGAGATTATTATTAGATTTTATAACTTTATAATGTACATTATAGTAAAAAAACTAACTTATGTGCCGAAGAAGGACCGTGAACGCAGCGCACAGCCGCTTCTGTTGTCGCCGCAGTCGGTCTCGGAGCTTCACAAATTTAGCTAACCGTTCACCCGTATACAGCAACCTCTCCTCCCATTGTTCTGTTTGTTTCCTTAGCTCTTGTATATCTGTGAAATATAATACACGCAGTTATATGCAATTTATTATATTTTGAGTAGTTTTTAACGATTTGTTTAAGTACCTAATGCTTCCAAATAATTTCGTTCAATAGCTTCTGTCTGTTCCACATAATTTGATTGTGATGACGTCAAAGATGCCGCCGATGTAGATCTGAAATCAAATGTTGTAGTGTAAATTACCGACGAACAAAACGATTTAATACTTGTTAATTCTATTGAGAATTTGATGAATGCAGTCATACCCACGGCTATAGTTAACAGTGCTTTGATTTAGACAGTCTCGCCGGTCCGCATAGATTTCATCCAGAAGATCCTCTACTAAGCTTCGTATATCTCGTTTCTATAAATAAATGCGTTTTAGTAAAAATAAAAATATTAAATTTATTTTCATGTCATGTCCCAATATAATCCTTTTAAATTCATTATGATATTTTACCTGGACACATTTCTTGATTGTTGGCGGTGGTGGTACTATAGATGGTTTTCTACTTGTTATTGCCGGCATTGAAGTTTTCTTGGCCCTTTTATGTGATTTTGTTGATATATCATCAACAAGTAATGTGCTAAAGTCTAATTCAAACTTTACCACTTTTAAATTTATAGGATTCTTTACACTTATTGTCTCCATAATTATGGATTTGATATAATTTCAAATAATTTAGTTTATACGTTATCGCAATTAGTTGCAATAATTATAAACAACGTGTTGGCTGATTAGTTGACACGTATCACTTTGACACCACACAAAAAGATTTTTATTTTTCTATTTTTGTTTGTCACTGCCTTAATCGTTTTAAAAAAATTTATCAACACTGAGCTACTAACACATACGCTGAATACTGTGTCTGAATACCGTGAACTGTGCGTCGTACTCAATGATGGCAGGAGGCGGCGATAGTCACCCACTCGTTCACTGTCGGTTGGCGTCCTGATAGTGGTGATAACGTTTAATTTATTCATTTGAATGCATGCCCAATGAGGTTAGGGTCAATATACACCAATTGCTTCATTAAGCGTTAAATTACTATGAAAAAGTAATTATATTTTTAATATATTCCATTCGTTCTCAGTATTAATCTTTAACTGTAGGAAGAAATGGATAGGTCTCTGCATGATTATGAATCAGTACTAGGTATACAAGTGACTTGTTTCCTAAGCAGCTAGAATTTAAAACAGGGAAATTAGGTGTTTGGCCTCATTAGAGATTAGCTTTAGTTCGTATTAATGAAAAGAGTTTTGGAAACGAAAGAATAGTTACAAATTATTATCAGTTAATACTATCGCTTTAGCTCTGTACACAGATGTACTATATAAAGATACTGGATTTATATAATAGTATTTATATTAAATTGAAACCTAATGAAAAAAAACTGTTCCTTACATTATGTTATCCAAGCAGGAAGAATAAAAAAACATCACAAGTTAAATTCGCTTAACTTTTTTTATATATCGGAAATTCTCTTAATGAATCTAATATGAACGGTTCTGAGATAAAGTTAAACATTTTGTGATTATAATAAAAAATTTTACATACGATATTAATTAATGTGGCAACTGTTTGTAATAAAACAAACTATTTGAAAAATAAAGATTATAAAAGATAGTTTTGCGTTCAAAGCTCAAACAAAGGTAAATAAAAAGAAAATCACCTAGGCAACGTTTTCGTTATTTCCGTTTCTAGGCGATCGCTCTTTGTTATTATTTCTAGATCAACAATCAGTATTTTCGAGAACGCATCTTTAGCTTTTTGTGTATTTGCAAGTATTATTCCTATTTAATTTATTTTAAAAATGAACGATACCAAAGAGGCGCCTGGCCAAGGTTTAGGACACCAACAACCAGGGTTTTGTTCGGCAACTTGCGTTGATCGTGCTAGTTTACAAGCTGAGATAAAACAACCAGAACTCAAGACTTCCGACTTATTTGTAACTTGTAATCTGCCAAAGAGATTTGAACATCCACGTAAGCTAAAGCTTATATTTTGTCGCTAATGTTTAGTACGAATTGTCCAAGGCGTTGTATTTTTTCACAAAACTACACAACTAAGTACATTTAAGATAAGTAAATTTATAATTATGCGAAGTGAGTTCAATTTTTGTCAAAAATGGCCGCAATTCCAATATGGTATGCTCCTGTAGTAAACATAAATAAAAAAAAAACTGTTAGGGCCCTACTTTATTTGATTTCCAAATTCATGCACAGCAGTTTACATACAGAATCAGTGTCATTGCTCTTCCCTGGTCATAAAAATTCATGCGGGCACTTCTTGTGAAATCAATAATGTAGTGAGGAAATGTAAGAACAGCTCCTTTTTTATCAGCCACCATGTATTCAATTGCATTTAATACTTTTTATAGATTTTAACTTCGTTGGGTGATATCAAAATATGCTCGCAATTTAACTATCGCGTATATAGTTGATAGCTCATCCGCGGATTTACCGGATTTAATTTTATCTAACCTATTAACTGACAGCAGGATTTAATAAAGCGTTACTTTTTGTTAGCTTATATGTCCCTGAATGGTTATATTAGTAACAATAAAATGCCCAAATTTAGTGTTATAAGAACACCCGTTGTTGTAAAGCTATCTGTTGTAATAAATTCATATGTTGCAATATTTTGTGCACTAGGTGTTGCTCACGACTTCGTCTGCTTGAAGGACTTGTCCCGGAACAAAAGTACCATAGTGTACTTTTCCAGGATTAAAAGTTAATAAATCCAAGAACAGGTCCTTCTATGTGGCAAATTATATCCCAAAAACGTATTGACGTTTAACGATTTCTGCGTTTAGTTCCGGCTTCTAATTATATTCACCAACCGTCGCATTAATAATATTGCATAAGATTACATGATGTATTGTTTTGTAGATTGGTTTAACGGGTACGGATGCCAGGTGAGCAAGCAGCATCCGTTCTACAGGACATCTTCCAGCGACTATGGATGGTATGCGCCAGGTACTTAAATGATGAAATATTTATTTATATTTAAGAATACACTTTGCAGCCCAGTTAAAAATATAATTCAACTTAGAAATTTATATCAGACTAGGTGTTGCTCACGGTTTCGTCCGCGTGAAAAATCTTTCCCGCTAGTCGCTGAATTTTACGATGCCAACGCTATCTATCTATTTAAAATCAGACTAAAAGCCCATTATTTCCTATGGAATAGTATAAATTACTAGGATAAAAAGGGGCTATTAAAAGCCAAAGTTCATCCGAATTCGTTCAACCGTTTTTGTGTTTATATCTAATAATCATCCAAACATTCGTATTTATAATGTATATATAAGAAGGAATATATATATAAGGACCTGTTTCACAAGTTTTAAGTAAATTTTATTTGACAGTTACTGTATTTAACAGCTAATGTAGGTAGTACTCACATTATTATCATTTATTTGGGAGTATAGATTAAAGAGTGACTTTGACGCCGGCTTATACATTTATGTGACGAGTAGCATTTACTTAGAAGTTGTGAAACAGCCCCTAAATAATATTAGTATGGATGTATTTCTTATTTTATTTTATTTTATTGCACTTCATACATATTATCATATAAAAACGGACTTAATGCCACAGGCATTCTCCTCAGTCAACCTAAGGTGGTGCAGAGATAAAAACATAGTAGGTGTTGATGTATCTGCCAGATAAATCAAATTATCTGTTAAATGGTAATGGTAATTGTAATGGTACTCTAATAATATTATGTGGCTTATTTATTAATAAATGCTAAGTAATTGCACACGACATTTCAATTTTCATTTTAGGTTGGCATTCAGTTCCCACTGTGTATTTCCCGAAGAGTCAACGGTTCTCAAACTATTTGGCAGAATCCGGGATGTATCGAAATTATTCTTTGAACACTTCCCTTGGCCCATCTCACAATTGAGGCGTGAATATTATTAAGAGAATATTGGTTTATTTTTTTTGTGTTAAGTCTAATGTCCCTTTAAGTTGTATCGATTATTTTTGATAAAGTAGCTATTAAGTTATAATTTCAAATGGGTTGTTTAAAATTTCTTGCCTAAGGAAATAAAAGGATTTTCTTTCTAAAGTTATATTGTCTTATTTTTTATCTGCGTTAATTTAAAATTGCATCACTACCTTTAAGTTATTGCTACGGACTAATTTATTTTACCTCATATTGGCCTCGTGTAGTTATAATTTTGAAATTAAAATGCAAAGATCGTATAATTATCAGAATCCATTGAATTCTTTACCGCTTGCGTATAATGGAGCAGGAAAACTAATAAATTATTTTCTATAATTTAATAAGGTGTTTGTGAATAATAAATAATGAATATTACAATATGCTTAAAAAACCCTTGACTTTGTTACATTACGTATTAAGTATTAGCTGGCTAATTTCTAAGGCTGAAGATTCGGACATAACATAATATGTTACTAATAGCTTAACACATTTACACAATGATTATTGATTACATCATTCTTAAGGGTGGATGAGTGACAGCGAAAGGATAGTTATTTTCATAGGCAAAGTTTAACTTCAAACGTCACGCCGCACAAGCGATACATAAAGCCTCGTTTACTGGGTAATAAACACATCCTATTTCACTCCAACCAGTGTACTTATTGATATTTATAGAAATTAGAATTTTATATCTACTGGAATTCTTTAAATAATCATTGCTATTCGATTTAATTTAAATAATAAAAGTTTAAATTTTTAGGCACTAAGCTACTCTAGTAAGGTTTTCTTTTATTAAAGTGGCATTGTCACAACTTCTGCTTTGTACCACGAGGAAGTTTATTTAACATCCTTTAGCGTAAAATTAGACAACTGACTGCATAATATGTTATTAGTTGTAGTTTTTGCAGATAAAACAATTGTCTTTGGTGCTGTTGTGTTGAGAAAGTTATTCGTTGAAAGGTATAACTTCTGGCTCGGACTTTGTGGTTTGCACTGGCAACAAAACTTAGCCGAACAAACAAACGTAATTTAAATACTTACAAATTAAATTGTGTGAACGATGACTTTATATTAAATGGATATTTGTTTCCTAATATTGTGAATAAAACCAAACGTGATAGATATTTTGGATGCCCGTTTCTTGTAAATCGAAATTATCTCGTTGCTAGAATTTTTGTTGTAGAACTTCTGGATTTAGATGCCTAATTCGTATATAAACATAGTAAAATTACCGACACTTATTAACGCCATCGATCTTTTTTGTTATCGGTATAAAGAAATAGTATAAAAAGAATAAGTAAATAAAATTAGAATGTCGAATAATTTTTCAAATTTTACCTCATATTACGTTTTATACAATGGAATCGTGAAAATACATATACATAATTATTGCTACATACCTAGCTATTACCAAGGTGTCCTGAAGTTAGTTACCTTATTGTTCTTCTCACATTCTGACTGCTCTCACCCTTGACTCTGTAAATCCGCCACGCCGCTCATGACTAACTACAGATCGGCCATAAAGAGTAATAATGTGCCTTTAGGAAGTGTTCTAGATAATAATATTTGCATTGCAGGGCCACAGGCTCTGTTGTATTTGCGAGGGAAAAACCGTAAAGTCATTAATGATGAACACCATTGTCTTTAATCTATATCCACATTACAGCGAAAAGGATGATATCATTATTTGAACAACGTTGATGAAAGGACATATAGTTCAGTGCAATATAACTTTACTTGTACTTAGTTCGTGATTTTGAAATATCTTAAGAAACATAAACAGATTGAACAGAGCAAGTGTAGTTGTCTAAGAAAAATAGCTATGTTAGTCCTCGCTGGTTAGGAATTCAGGATATAATATAATTTTTATGTTCTTATCCTCATGGATCCTGGCGAAATGATCCTTATGTCATTGATCAATGTAAACAATGCAACACAGAGTCCAGATTCAATTTATATTTACATAGTATTGCGAATAAATAAAGAACTTTCTCGATGTTTCAGGTATACACTCTGTACCATCTGTGTTCTTCCCAGCTGGTCAGACGTTCACGAATCGGCTGTCAGCGGCGGGCATGTATAGAAACTACAGTCTCAACACAGGCATGGATCCTGCGTCATACCCATGAATATTCCACTGGTGTCGCCTGATCCATCATTATTTAAATTTTCGATTCGTAATTAGTGTTGTAATTTGATATTGAAATGTATTCCCGGCATAAAGTAAATACATTATTTTAATTCCAATACTTTTAAGCGTTTTATTTTTCCCTCTTCGATTTCGAAATATACCTTTTTGATAATATTATTTTTAATTACCTTTCGAAGCTTAGTGCTTGCGATCTTGATAAGTTTGGAGCAAATAAAAATGCAGTTATTTCGGTAGTGACTTACCAAAAGAGGTATTTATTATTATATAGATTAACATGCATTCAAATTCCATTAACATATTCCATCGGAACGTGGGCATTGATGTCACATTTCTTGTCTTTTTGTGGACTCCGCCGATATCGAACGCGGAAATACGATCGGTTTTTTATGCTCATTGAATTTTAACATTATGTTAATAGGTTCCGTAGTTCCACTTTATATGTGACATACCATGCCTCATAAGTTACCTAAAGCAATTATGTCGCAGTAAAAATCCAACAGAAACAACCGTTTATTGCTCACTGGCGATCTGTTGCCTCTTTTACCGCGACATATTCTTTAAAAAGATTATTATCCGTCATTTCATTATAGGAGTATATAGGTATATTATATAACTTGTTAGCAACAACAACAACAGCGTTTATATTAATTTGAGTGTTTATATTATATCCTAACAATTAACAAACGTTGAAAATTCTTTAAACATTAAACAAATTAATTCTTACTATTACGTAGAACGTAACACATGTTCCAAGCTATAGTATACATAATTTATCTAATTGCGCATTTCATAGACACGTAGTAAACGCTAACATGGCGGCTATGTGACTATCTCTATGGGTTTGGTGTGGGACATGTTCTACTGGTGCTTTTACACTTGTTTAATTCCACAGGTACTTAGTACTCGGCCGAGGTACACGACGACTCGGCGTAACAAACACTACTCCAAAACCAACATCGATGAACTTACATGAAGCAAACATATATCATAGTCATTATTATAAACTAAACTTCTGCTCTCGTCGGAGGTAACTTTAATTCTGTTATGTATGAAACTTACATCTGTATTATAGCTATTTTCGTTGTAAAATCTACAATAACAAGTGGGTTTTGAATAAATATAATTATTTAAATATTAATACGTTTAAAATGTACTTATGCATGTACTATAACTTCTACAAATCGCATAAATAAATTAAATTTGACTACATATATAATATCTACTTAATGATTGTCATTGCTACAGAAGAGTAGGTAGATAGTTAAGTAACCTTTAACTTTTTAATTTTCTACAGTTAGATATATTAAAAGCGCAATGCATTGGGAAAATGTTTCAAGTTTAAAACGTCGAAACATATATAAAAAAAAACAATTTTATTACTGCAACAGCCGGGGTACTGCTGATTAATAACCGATAATTGACAAGTCTATCAATAGAATATAGTTATTTTGTTGTATAAAATCTATTGTTTTGTCACTTGTTTATGATTGTGTTACCCTTCTTCTAGAAACATTGGCTATTCATTAACTCGATAGTATACGAAAGGAATATAGAAATGGCTAGAAACTACAATTTCCGTTTTTCTTGTTGTTAATAATGTTGCTTTTACAGTAATATACAAATGAAGATAGTTATGTATAGATACTTTGTTAAAGACATAAGTAGTGTACATATAAGCACAATAGAGCGTAAGAAGGAACGTAATTTGCGTTTTATACCAAGAAGATTATCTTAAACTATGAAATATAACTAGTAATAGGTATAATGATGTATAATATAAAAACTGGATTTTTGCTTTTAACAATATTGTCCTCGATAGCATTGCTCAGATCCCATTGTCTTATAATTTTAAATCTAGTAAAAATTTAAATAAAATTAATATTATAATATTGATTGTAAACATTCAATATTATTATTGCAATTATTCATATGCAAAATAGCAAAAAACAAACAATATCAAAAAAATATTGCTATACATTAATTATCACCGAGGAAGTGATGATTAAATAGAAAGTTATAATTTGTGATGTGACAGTACAATACGTTAAAAGCAAAATGTTGAGATCGAAGCAATTGTTTAATGTTCCACGAAAGTGCAGCAAGTGAAGATGACTGAGACAGAAGAAACCAATAAAGCGTGCGACTCGAGCACCGTACACGCGCACGCGCACCAGCACGCGCACGAGCACGCGCGCGAACACGCGCACGAGCCCGCGCACGAGCACGCGCACACGCGCTCGCACCGCAACACATACAAACGGGTTCGATCACAATGTAGCTCAGTTGATTCGTATTTATATTTAACTTATTGTAGAAAATCTATAGTTAATTTACATTAATACTATTTTACTCTGCTCTCTCTACAATCACTTGATCGGAGAGACGATCCCTTTGCAGGCGAGGAAGACAGCACTTTCGTCGATAGGCGCTATGTGTGGGTAAGAAACGAATTCTGGTTCGGTTGTTCGGAATATCTTTCAATATCCTGTCATTTTATGCACAACGCGTCTTGCCTATTTGCGATTTGCACGTTCTTCTGACGTAAGTAAACTGTGGGCCCGGACAATAGGCAAACATTTATCATCAAATATTACTGCCTTTTATGGCCAGTGACACACACCAAAAAGCGCAATTCTTTCACAGAATTATTCAAAGGCTACGAGAAGACGTCATGCGTTACGTCATGTGTGTTTTTTTATGATGTTGCTTGAGTTCTGCGATCACAAGAAATGTTCTAAAATTATTCACGGTCCTTTCTACACACTTATATAACACACAAGTATGTGTGTATTAGCATCATACTTTCTGGAACGCATAATTTAAACATATAACAAAACGTCCAGCAACGTTAAGAACTAATTGAAATCGATGATACGACCATGTCTATTGCCCGAGTTGTGTTGTAGTTTTACATATCGCCAAAGATTCCGGCGAATGTTTTGCGCAGGTTCTTCATGGTGTCCTCAGCGTCCTCGGTGAGGGTGGCGCTGAGGGAGCCCTGCCGCGTGAAGCCCCCGCGCCCGCCCGGCGCCCCCGCGCCCGCCCCGCCCCCGGCCCCGCGCCCGGCGCCGCGCCCGCGCCCGCTCCCGCGCCCGACCCGCTCGCGCTGCTCGGAGCCGCCGACACTGACGATACTGTCGATGATTGCGACGCTGCAAACAATTAGGTAACATATCTACAGAGAAAACATTTGTCGGAAAAAGATGTAGCCGTTTATGTTGAATGTATCAAACACCAACTTTGCGGGTGACTTAAATAAATCATAAATTGAAGTTAACAATTAGTAAAGTTATCATAATGAGGGTTGGGTAGCGTATAGGGGTATTTTTTTTTTCTAATCTGAAAAGCACGTCTTTAACAATGACTTAAAGCTTAAAATGTACGTTGATAGAAGCTCCTCAAACCACAAGCGGCTGGTTTCTTTCTTGGCTGCATGTTGTTCTCCAAAACAATTCTTTATAAAAGGTTTGGATAATAATCCAATCAATCAACTTCCCGATTCAGACTCACAAATCAAACTAAACCGTACCCTGCGGGTGATTCGTTTAATTTGGGAGAACGATTATATCGATTACCATCCAATCGATTTACGATTTATTGTATACGAACAGGAATCTCTTCAAAATCGTTTGCGAAGCACGACACTGAGTGTATTGTCAACGATAATTGTAACTAACGATAGGTGTTCCTTACACACTACGAAGCACATAATCGAACTTATCATCGCAATACTGACTACTGAGTTTATGTTGAAATCGCTCAGTGGTGGATACGAACTCAAAAGGGAAATCTTCTGCATGGATGAAGCCACATACAAAACTAGTCTCAAATAGTATAATAATGGAAATGAATTGTAGGGACTCCCCACCTTGAGAGTCGCGGCGCGTGAGCGGCGGCGGCGGCGGCTGCGTGGGCTCGGCCGGGATGGGCGGCAGCGGCCGGTCGATGCTGGCGCCGGTGGCGAGCGGCGCGGGCGGCGGCACGCTGGGCGGGCCCGGCGGCCCCCCGCCCGGCACCATGCTCGCTCCGGGCCGCTCCTCCGGCGACGCCGCCGCCGAGCTGCCCGACACGGAGCTCCGCGACGTGGTCTTCGTTATACCGGGCCGACACACAGCCTGGAAAACCACAATCATTCATTGGAATATGTGCCTATTGTTTAATTATCTGCCTTGTTTGTGCAGGGATTACCCGGTAAAGTCCACTTATTATTCATAAGTACTATGATTAGTTTTTACACTATAAGTTGTAACTTATTATGTTTTTGTAGATATTTTATCTCCGGGATTCTCAAAAGTCAGTTAGCAGTGACATCGTTTATTGTGATTATATCTCAAATTTATGATAATACTAGTTATTGATGATAAAATACTTTATTTTCCATGTTAATTTAAAAAAACAAGACCATTAGTGTTTGCACACCTGCATGCGCTGCAACACAAGTTCGGAGAGATGGCGACGGTCTTCCTCCTGCGAGTCGCCCATGAATGAGGTGGCAGAGTCATTCAGCTCGATGATATGTTCCCGCCCGTCCTTGCCGACCACAAGCTCCAGGGCGCACACTTCTAAACCACCGAAGATTTCGCTCACCTTCAAAACGTTTTGAAACACATTATTTTACCAAACTATATAATAAATAACTAATTTATCAGATTGAAAAGATCCGAACACCACATAATCTGTACTAACAAAATAAAAGTATAATGGAGTACTCTACCTCATCTATCCACATTTTGTATCTATCGTTCATGCCAATTGCTTCAAGCATTGCGGATCCCTGATTCGTTTTCCAGTTGCCCGAAATAGATTTGCGCCTGGAAATATAAAATTTTATCTTTAACAATCCTATTCACAGTTAGAGGTATTTATTTGTTTGCGTTTTTCTGGAACGCCTGCATCAGTTTGTGTACAATCACATATGCAGACTACTTTGATCTTTAATATAGGCGTCAGACGATAGCTCGTTAAACGTTATGTTACTTACATAAACGCTTTGTAATTGGATCCGATTTTCTGTATGTGGATGTCATATTTGGCGTCGATGTACGGCTCCACGGTGCAGTACGTTCCCAACATCGCCACCACGCCAGCTATATCCTATAAAATAAACAAAGATTCATATACACAAACAGAGGAAAAGAACGCTTATTTACCGTAATCTGTGATTATCGTTTATGTATGATAAAGAAAGATACCAAATCCACGACATTAATAAATCGTTAGAAAGGTAAACAAGTAGTTACCTGGAAATCGGCCAAAGAGTCCACTTTCACCTTGGCCACGCCGCTGTGCGCGTGCCCTATCTTGATCACGACGGGGAACTTAGGCGCTGTGACCTGTAACAATAACCTTTAATCGTAGCTCGTCATCGATTTGAAAACAAATTATAACTCTTTTGGTCCTTGCTTCGCTATTAAGTGTTTATACCGATAACTCCGGCCTGTTACGTTTAAAACTGTTGTAAATGATAGGAATAACGGATTAACAAGATTAGTTGTAAGTTAAACATAGCATAATTGACGTAGCACAGCAACACAGTGCTTCTAGCCATATATAAAAAAAAAACGTAGCATAAGTAACGTTCGATCGAAAGGCTTGTGTGTAAGTTCCTTATATTAATATTAGGAAACAATTTGCAATAAACGTGGAGTTAGCCTTTCGTACCCTTTATTTAATTTTACGACGATGATCTATATCTTTATGGCACCAAAACACGATACCGGCGCGGCATGCTGGAGAAATTTTATTATAATCGATGTATGAAATGAAATGTTAAAGATTTTAAAAAAAAATTGGAATGCATAAACAAACTTTAACGTTTTAACTAAAGTGAAATGATATACGTAGTTTTCTCCAAACATTTAACGAAATCTATATTTCAAAGAAAAGTTACATCCAAATATTTATATTGAGATATTTCAACTGCTAGAATCATTATATTTTATATCTATAACTTTTATGTACGTATTTTCGCAGTCCAGCGACCTCGACGTTTTTGAACAATGAAAACATTATTTAACAATTTTATGAATTGAAGCATAAATATTTGTTAAACCATGACAGGTTAGAGTTATTACAATATTGAGATTGGCGCGTATTCAATAAATAGGAACTTTTTATATTATTTTCTTAACAACACATCCACGCGCGTATTGCAATTTGTTTATGTCTTTTAAAATTTATATTTTCAAGAATATGTTTTGTCTTTTCTTTTCGCGAAATTATAAGTCAAATGAAAAAACACGCACATTCCGGTTCACATGACGCGAAACTTGCGGAACACAAAGGACAACAACTTACCGTCTAACCATTACTTAGTTAATATAATCGAATGCATTATGCGTACATTGACATCGTACTAATTTCTTTCTTGATGAAGTTATTTAGATTAAATATCAAGTTGTAGAGATAGAGATTTCCATAAGAAACTGGTACTTGCACTGATTCCTTCAAAATATATGACAGAAGGGAGATCAACAAGGAGTTGTCTAACCTGATGATTGTCATAAGTTGCAGTATCGATCACTTGATCTTTACTATTCCTGCAGTGTCAAATGTGGTTTTAATTTTCATTAACTGCATACTTTAAATTACATATATGATTATGCAACAGAATAAAATGGATGCGTATATCTTAACAGCCTTTTAACATGATGTCTGTCTGCTGACACTGAGAGGTAGTGAGTGCTTTTGTATAGTTTTTTATGAATGGCTACTTCTGATGCCGTATCATTATTAATGCGATGTCAATCAACAGTGACGTCACGGCGCTGGGTACGACGCCGGCCGGAGCGGAGGCGTCGCCGTGGGCGGCTGCCAGCGGCTGGGCATCAAGTGTTTGACTGTTTGCTTCAATGAGCCACACTTCCTTCTCTGTATCGATGACGCATAATACCTGCGCCACTATAATATAAATGTTCTTCTCCTGTGGATCTTACTATTTATGGAGGGGTGTCTCATTTGACGTACTTATTAGGGATTTAAAATTGTTCATGCTTTACTTCATTTATTGCTATTCAAATACAGCTCCTAATACGGTTAAGTTAAATAAAAAATAGAGAAAAGCAAATAGCTTCATACTAGCGATGACAAATATTTGTTCTAGAATTTTCTGTTTTATAAGACATTGAAATTGTACATACATATATACTGTAAGATGTCCATGAATCTATTAACGCACATCACTTCCACATATTAATATGTCAAGTGTTTATCTAGGGATCGGAGTGTACGATAAATTTATATTCTTCATGGAATACCTAGAGATATACTTTATTATGTATGTAGTTGCTGACAATACTTCTTAATGATCATAAACAAGTGGAAAATAATATCGCGCCAGTCCGCGATGGAGTATTTATTGTTCTCAAAGGACAAGACAATTGTCATTTATCACGGTAATTGCCGCCTTTGAAGTTTGATATTATCTTGCCGCCTATAGTTACATGAATGCGAAGATAAATCAACGCTAAGTGATGGTTGCTACATTAACAAAATGGATCAAGCAGGTACGTCGAGGAAACTCACAGTAAATGTGGATGTCATGCCGAATCTCGATGGTTACACGATTTGGCGCCAATTGCAGTTGTTATTGACCGGAGTCAAGGTGAGAAATGTATTCATCGACGAGATTACGTCTGCGGCAATTAGCACGTCAATGCATTTACATTCTACATAGGCACGTTTAATAGATGTTAATAAGACAAATATTGATTTGGCGCCAGTCTGAGTTCTAGTATTTTTTGCTCTTATCTTGTTTTTATCCGTGATCTGAGGTCATGTTTTCAAATGTCCCGGTTCCGAGGTGTAGTTAACCGGCGAACTAAATTAAATTATACTTTGTGCATGTAACGTTCTAATTGGATCTGTATATGGCGGATACGTGGCAATTTATTGAGGTATTATTCAACCCGCTATATCACGATTCGATAAGTCGATTAAATGTTTTTAAAATTACTTATGATTTATAATGCGTTCGCCACAGTGGCCATTGTTTTCGGACTGTCGATATACTAACTGGTAATAATCAATCATTTATTTACAATGTATAAAAATATTTAAGAACCAACTCCGTGTTTTGCGTTTCGTGTTATGACTATACTGATTTGTTTTGTTCAAATAAGTTATTGTGTTGGCATTAAAGGGCAAGAGACATGATATACCTGTGTAGTTTCAAATTTATTCAGCTGTAAATGTTATACAGTAGTGCATTGACGAGGTCCACCATTCATTTTAAACTTATACGTTTTAAGTTATTAAAAACCTTGATATTCGATTAAATGTTGACCATGCATTGCTTTTAATTATCTCGTTAAATTTTTACATAGTAAAGTATGGATTTGGAAATTTCCGTTTGCTATACAATGTGTTTAGTATTATAACATAGATCGTAGCTATAGGTCCTTGCATTAGGCCAGTGCTCTAAATCAGTAGTGGGCTAAGGATTGTGGAAGGCACGCACGCAGGAGGAAATATTGCAACAACTCGTCTCGACCCACATTGATAACGGGTACTCGCGTCTACAAACAAACACACTGCGAACATTGAGAAAATTGATAAATAGCGCATTCAAATATGCCCAGAGTATTGTAGCATCAACATTCAACGTACTTACAGTTCCATTAACAGATTGAGCATTTGGCATGTTTACAATAATCACTTGTATTTTAATTTTGTCACTTATTTTCGGTCTTAAAACTTATCTACTTTACAGGTATAAATTTATTTTGTAACGAGAGTTCGCCGATCGCTATCCGTCTGGATTTTTCTCAGAAACTTCATAACTAATCAATGCCACCGATCGCGAAATTTTTATAATATGTTTTAAGACAGAGATGGTTTAATTAAAGAGGTGGCAAATAAGTAATAACGTATGGGACCACCGCTGATATTCATGGAGAGCATGCTAATGCTGCGCACAAAACAGGGTAGATAGCTCTACATAATTTTAAACATTTACATGGTTTTCATATTTGCTTCGCTAATTTAAAAACTTTGTTATACGCTCCTATAGACATCTGTTATCTTGGTATATAAAAATTATATCCTAGTCTATATTAACTTCTGAACAATAATTTTATGTGCACACAATAAACTCGATACGTCAATACTTATTCTATTTCGAGCGGATGTGTAAAGTTTAGGAAACTCTAAAACACTAAATATATTGAGATATTCAACTTATTCCTCTTGGACTTACGTAAATACCATTATTCCGAGTAAATAAAAAAAAATAACACGAGCGGCGGCAGTGCAAAGTACAATTTATTTTTTATCAAGAGTGAATGTAAGTCATTAACCAGGTATAATATGAATTACAATTAATAAGTCCAGTTAAAATATAAATACGATTGATAAAATATTCAGTATTATTTAAATATACGAGCTATTTCGATGTATTTGAATAAAATTTATAATTCACAATCTATGTAGTTTATATCCACTGTAATTACTTATTATCTACTGGGCAAAAATAAGCGGATATAAGGTTTATTTTCAGTTATAAATAAATTATTCGTCATATTTGATAGCTGAAAATTTTATTTAGAATTTATACACATATCGTATTTTCTATTTTATATATCTAATCTTTCTTTCCAATCATTTATGTAATAATATTTTTATTATAGTGTAATTAAATATATGTTTATATAATATTAATTAAAATCAATTACGTAGTAATAAAAATTGCGTAAATGTTTTTCATATTGCGCTTGAAATGTAAATGAGTTGTTAGTTTTGCAGTTAATCATATTCACACAACACTTAATAAAGCCAAATATTTATATTGTTTATCGCCTTGCATGGCGAAAACCTTATGTCCACATTGTGGGCTTAAGTATGTGCGGTTATACAAGACCGCTGAATGCAGCCTTCGCAAACGTCGTGTATGTTTACATTGGCCGCATACCTAGGTGATGTCATAAGCGAAACCTAATTTTGATGAATCATGAGCTTTTACAAACGATGCACCGATAAGCGTGGTATCCTGCATGTGTGATATGGCGGCGCGGCGGGACTGTGGACTTACTGGCCCACGTGCTTGTGTGGATATTGAAGGCATCAGTGCAGTGCGCATAATAACTCCACCGACTCTACCACACGTTCAGTTACCGATTGTCCGCTACGGGGAGCGCGTGTCTCCGATAACGCCGAGCCGGCTGCGCGAGAGCATATACGACAAATATTTACAACACTTTTCCATTTCACCCGCTTGTTTTGACATTAATTATTCGAAAGGGACTAGTGCTTCTCTACAGTGTGTGTGCTACATTGGATCAATTGTCCTGAAAAGCTGAAAAGTCTTCGAGTGCAGGTGCAATTATTATTTTATTTATGAATAAGATTAAGTGCGTGCACTCATAGCGTTTATTATTTGACCACTTGTTACCGGTTGGATTTTAAAGATCAAATATTTATTGCGCTCGATAAGGAGCTAAATTATTTTTAGACAGTGAATGTGCAATGTCAATGCAAGGTTCAAAACGTGTATTTGTTGAGGTAACGGTGATGCAATGCAGATCTGTTTACCACGATATATTATCTCTGTTTATGCACGATATTTAGGGTTCTGTGCATTTGAAAGGGTTAACGAGACAAGTATGGGATTTCTTTTTGTATTTAAATGACTGAAAATTTCTTAACTTCTTTTCCTATAAATAACTAAATTGAAATGTTTTTTTTTCCACCGTGATAATGAGTGCAAGTTAAGAAAAGCTGGAGCATAATTATTGAATTTGATCATCAAATCCTATTCTTCCCAATAACATAGAATCTAGCAATTCGTTGCCTAGGCAATTCTTACGACACGACTGAGATAATAAATTCGACTATTTTTGACTGAAATCTCCTAAGGAATGACCTTTTTATATACTAAGCAAACGCAGTAACGACAATAGTCAATACAAACTTTTTTAATAAATAAATAGACATTGTAGAGGTAACAAAGCAGTACAAAATGTGTTCATACGGAATATTTTAAGGACACGAGCTCTACTCGATCTTGGTTGATTTTATTGTCCCATTACCAAAATAAAGTGGTAATTAAATAATTGGACACATAAATATTTACTTTTTACTACTACATTTTTTGTGATAAATATAGTGAATTTGTTCACCTTAAATATTTGATAATTTAGTTGATAAAGCTGTTATTGGAAAGAATTTTCAATAAATATATTTCCTGGTAGAAAGGTAATATATCAGAAAAAAATATACAGTAGAAAATATCGCAGCAAAGTATGAGAACAACATGTTTTCACAACTTAATCTATTATTAAAACTAGATAGCCACACTATCTCGGTATATTCAAAGATAGCGTAATAGTTTTATTTATGAACAATAATCAACATGATCAACATTTTGCACGAAAATATTAATTTTGTTTTGAATCACATTACATCATTCATTGCTCACTTACATCGTAGGAGAAATAGGGACCTCACCCAAAACTCTTGCACAATTACGAGTTAATATTGACTTTTAGAAACACGTGTCATACCTATGCAGCGAGTGTTTCTACGTAATCACAATTAAACACAGCAGTTTGGCACCGTTTCTCATGCAAATCGTCATACATCATGTAATGCTACAAGTATTACAAATAATTGGGTCATCCAAATCATAAAGTAAATATGAAAATGCCGTCACAGCGATCAGCACGTCGTCAGTTTTTCATGGCTGCATGCGGTTTAATTATACTAAAATATTTAAGGCGTAACATGAATCATAATATATAATATAATTAATATTGTAACGCAATATTACATTTCTTCAAATTACAATTATTATAATATCTAAATTTTTGCTGCTTCGCTCTCGTGTAAAATTTGCCGGTATAAAAGTCCCCTTTATTTTTTCCGGGATAAAATGGAGCCTAAGTTTAAATTTAGACCCCTAGGAAAATATATCGGTAAAAACTTAATTAAATTACATGAGTTTTTGCGTGATGCGTGTACAAATATACAGACAGACAATGACAAAAAATATAAAAAACTATTGTTTTGGTGTGTATGGCTCTAATAAAGACCCCCATATTCCTTATTTAACAATATCCATAATGTACAGACATCGACCTGTTACATTATACATATGTAAAAAGATATACATTACGCACCGAACCATGACTTAGTATTGAGAGTTTCGTTATCTATGTCTACGTGGAATAGTACTTTTCCTAGAATGTATTTATCGTAGTTGTTCGAATATTGTTCCGCAGCTTGTTCAAACCGGCGTGATACATTTTGTAAACATCGTCGGTGTTCTCTTATAGAATCTTCTCGACTGTTCGAATCCATTTAATACCGATGCAACGACACTTAAATGTGAGTTTGAGTGATGTTCCTGATTTCTCAAGTTTCAGTTAAGGCCCTCTCCAAGCAAACGGCCTTGAGCAATTTATTCCATACATTGACGCCACGCGAATAATGGGCAACATTAAGATAATTTCTTTAAAAATCTATTTTGCCGTGATAAACATCTTAAATATGTCAGTCAAACCTATACGGTCCAAATAAGCACAACTGATATCACATGATTATAAATTGAAATCCAATAAATATTGCATATTATACATAATTACTTGCGAGAATGAAATATAAAAATTATCATAACGAAAGCTACGCGATCTATTTATGGGATTTTATAATAATCATGTGAATTAGGCGCCATTCTATTAATAACCGAAGTCCGAAGCACAATCCTTCCAATTGCCGCAATAAGAACGGTCGGGGTGCAAAATCCAGGATGCTATGTCACAGGAGGAAATGTGTCGTTAGCGGCGTGGTGACAGGGCCCACTCTATTGATTAATTCAAATGACTTTATTGCATAATAGCCACTTTGTGTGAATTGGCTCACTAGGCACATAGATCATCGCTTTGCTTTATTGGCGGGTCTGTTGTTGAAGCATTAACCGGCCTAAGTTTGCCAAAGTATATAAGTCTGTGGAGATCAATGAAATTATACAAATAGACATACGTGTATCGTTCTATCTATAATTCATTTGATCAAAATAGCGACAGGTATGGAATAGATAAACCAATATTTTCATAATAAAACCCCCGAGATCATCGAAACACTTAATTAATTACTGCCATATTAATAATATTCCAGCGTAACATCTAAATCTTCGTTGTAAAAGACTGTAAAAATCAATAGTGATTAGAAAAATATATTTTGTCATTATAAAAAGCCTGCAGCTGAGTGCGAATTACTTATGTCTTGTTACTGGGGCGGCATAATATACGCATTTGCAGAGTCCGTTTAAATGTTTACATGTATTTTATTGGTTTTCTTCGATGTAGACTACAGCTAAATTTTATTACATACGAATGTGCCTGTATTTATAATTATCTTTAATACACACATTTAGTTACATTGAAAACAGGCGGACAATGTAACAAAGTAAGGATACCTACTTATATTGGAAGATTGCTTCTAGATTCTAGTTTCTACTGAGGTCAATCTCTGTGCATTGACCTTACACACGGAAGAAATTAATAAGGAAGTCACAGTGGACTAGAAATATTTTATAAATATAACATTACGAGACCGTACCACCATTTTAAACATACGTAATCAATTACATATTTAAACAGTAGTGAGGCAATAATCAGCCATCAAAATACTACTGGCTTCATTGTACAAATTACTACGATATTTATGCAGTCACATTTTTATTTATGTGGCCACCACTCTCATAAATATTAATTCAGCGAAACATAATGATGGCGGTCGACAGATTTAGCGGAAGAGACAACCTAATGTATGGACGTGTACTTTGCAGTACGATACTTGTTATTGCACACGATTTGTCCCAAGATCGGCCTAGGTAGAGAACGGCGGTGTATCTTGGTTATATCTCGTTGACCCAGTGTCACACACGAGTCCCGAGTCAAGTTCACCAGATTCTCGAGATAGAAACCATCCATACGAACCCAACGAGCCATGTTGCAACAAACGAGAAAGTCTCATTCGGACAGGAAAAGTTTTAAATGGAAAAGATAAGAAAATATTTTCAACGAATTGAATTAGAAGCCAATAAAACTGTTATCTTAATTTAAACCTCGAGCGTGGTCTTTATCGATTGAGTTCACGAACATAAAGTAACACGAAGAATTGAAATAAATTAAGCCGCAAGAATTTGAAAAGAATATTTGTGTAGACATAAATATTACCGAGTTAATATAGAGGGAATTTAGATAATTTACAAATTGATGCAGTGCACGCTTTGATGCGTGCTGGCGCGCGGTTGTCCGGAACTGCAAACGACACCAAACTCGGTCTCTCGGTCGAATGGCGCACAAACAATAGCGCGATGTTTTGAAAGTAAATGTATATCAAAAAACGTTGCTTTATCGGGAATATGAGAGTGTTTAGTGTAATAAGGTTATAAATCCGGGAATTATGTAAAGAGCTAAAATACTTCATGTAATTTTAGCACTGAAATTAATCTTAATTATGAAAATTCCACAACCATTTATGAAGTTCCTGCGTTTGAGCAATCTGATTTGTCATCACTTTTACAATGGTTCCACTGCCATCATATTAAAAATACTGCTGCGATAAAAAATTTAGACGTAATGGAACTGACCGCGCTCTGTTTCAGCATGTTATAATTGCGATCACAATAGTTCCTATTTCACGACACGTAAGCGTTTGGTTTTTAAAATACAGTATTTTTTACGAACAACAATTAATTGTTGTTTATTATGGTCAAAGTCCAAAGAACACGTAGAGATATTTTTTTTTAACTAATAACAATTTATATAGCGCCATACTCATATATGATTAAGTATATTTATTATATGAGACAACTAAATAGAAAGCTCAACTACGATTAAACTAAATAATATGCTTCTACCTCTAAAGATAATATAGAAATAAATGTTTTGATTTTACGAACGGAAACGTAGTCACAACATTGGGCTATTCAATAGTAATCTAACAAGTGACTTTTCTTTTTACCCAATATTGAGAAAATATTCCGGTTGGTGTGACAAAGGTGCGTCATAAAACGGTGAAAGTAATTTCACCTTGTACCTTCGTGTATAAATAAAAAAGGCTTACGTCATTGATCTTTATCTCGTACTTATAATTTAGTTACAATGTGTTTACTGCCGTGGTCAATTCTCGGGCTCATAATAGTGTCAGATCGGACTTTAAAATTTGTACACGACAAAGCAATAGGTTATGACATCATGGGACGGAATACTAATATAATGGCAAAAAGTGGGTGCATTAGTTGTGCCTTTGCCTAGTGCCTACCTTTTCAGGGGTAAAAGGCGAGTGTGTGTATGTGAGTAAGATTTTCAAGAGTCATGCCCTAACGTCACTCTATAGGGCTCTCTAACTGTAATTGGGGCACCTTTCCATCTAGTGGGAGGTTGTATTACTGTGCGTGGACGGCACTCGACAACCTTCTAGCCCTGGCCCTAACAACTTACAACTTTTGCTCCGCCCTCTAATCATTAATCTAAGAACTAGAATATACTTGTATCACACGATGATCGCTGCTAATGCATTGAATTCCTTAATAATGACACAATAATTTACAAACCTGCAATTTACGCGTATTTAAATTTTTTGTCTAATGTTTTGCGTCTCTAAAATGTAACTAACTTCAGAATTTTAGTTTTAAACTACAATAAACTTCATGAAATTATTTATTTATTATGTATTCAAGCATTATTAAATGTATAAATACATAAATATATGACTAGTACCAATCAATGGTTAGGCATTATAATTATTGGAAATGATAGAGTTTAATATCGAATAAAATGTCGACGCAGTTTAAAAAGTAAGTACCGACTACCAACCGCGGGTCATAAGGCACTGTACGCTACAACTTTCTCACGATAACGTCTCCCTTAAGGGTCCGGGTCAAACCGTTTATCTTTAGAAACCAACAATTGTGGACGCCTACGTAAGTCGGCGATTTATATGTAATCTTACACATGCGCCGCCCGCGGCCTGCTGACACTTTTCTATACCTTAACGCCTGTAATTTGTCCTTATTCTTATTTATTACTACACTAGGTACTACTCTCGGCTTTACATGGGCGATAGCTTTGCCTGGAATAAAAATCGCATCTTGTAAATTCCCGTCATAAAAATAACCTTAATGCAAGATACTCTATATTATGGTCTATCTGCGTGGCAAATTTGATCCAAATTGGTTTAGCCCTTCCTGTGTTTACTGCTTAGAAACGTATACAATGTTAGTAGGTAAGATATAATGATATATCATACATTTATACTCATAAGGGCATTTGCTGTATCATTAAAATATAATTTTAAATTGTCTAATGTAACGTACGAAGATTAAGAATCTACTGTTAATGCTTTAGACGCCAGTATAAGGATCTTCGCAAACCATTATTAACATATTTGTTGTAAGTTTTATCCGTAATTGAAAGATGATCTATTGGTAAAAATATATTTTTAAATAATCAATTTTTTTCCTTTGGTAACTAACAGTTCTTAAATAGTGATAATGATGGTACCTAGGTCTCTCGTATGCGAGAGCCCAGCTGGGTAGGTACCATCGCAATGTCTATTCCTACCGTCAAGCATGTTGAGGTTTAAAGGCATTATGAGACTTGACATCGAATGTCTCAGGGTACAAATGTAAAAATGCCCAGCTCTGTTCGGAGCGCAAAGCGTATCGTTCAATTGGTTACATTGTATTGTGACCTAATAATTCAACATAATATTTGTTTTCATTTCGACCAAGGTTACAGAAAAAATTGTATTTAACTGTAAATACAGCTGTTATACGTTATTAATATATAAATATGTATTTTGTAGGATGTTAGTATAGTTTATACTAAACCATTTTAGGTAAGTATCTTAGTAACGAACATTGGTTTATGACATTTATTTTTTGCAGTTTGATCAATGGATTTCATTGCAAATAAAGCAAATAATTGTACGGTGAGAAACCAAGGCTACTTTTGAAAATTCGACAAACAGCTTGAAACCATCTAGTGCCACATCATACGCCGTAACTTCGACACATTACATATAATAGACCTTATGGCAAACAACTTTTTGGTCCAATTTAAACGTAATACGATTTTATGATAGATATTAAAATATAGTGTTCAGAACATACCGCGAGGCAATAGGTTGGCGCCTTGTCTAGTAACGGTAATACGAGATGCCTAGACCGAGCTCATTTCAGGCATTTCTGATACTCACTTATTAATCGTTTGGACTGATAACAGGGATAGGGTTGATAATCACGTGTGGTCCGTGTGGTCTGAACCATTCGTAAGTACATGGTATTTAGATGTTATTATGTAGATTAAAAGCAAAGGTATGTAGAGTTCTGGAGAAGGTATCTCAAGAATTAGAATTATTAGAATGCATGATTACATACAAGATTATTAGAATCGTGTAACCGATATTTCCATTCACTTAGCGATGTGAAAAGATAATAAAGACATACAACATGGTGTACGACATATGGGAAGTATATTCTAATTTCTACTATTATCTTATCTGACTTATTACTATTAGTGGTAAAATTTTGTGCCAAGTGTAAATACCCAGTGGTATAATAGAAGGAATGAAACGATAGTTACATAGGTGTATCACTGAAAACATCAAGTATTCCAAAATTAAATTTTGATAATAAGTACACAGTTCTAAATTAAATTGCTGAAGACAAACACGAAATCAGGTTTTGCCTAAATTTAACAGAACATGTATTGTACAAACAAAATAAATCATAAAAGGTTTCGAATAAATTCTTGCAAATGTGTAGTTAGTCCTTAAAAATATGCAAAGAAGAAACAAGGAGGAAACAACAAAAAAATCAATTGAACAACAATACCACGCCCGTCGAATTTGGATAACGTAATCATAATAAATTTAGGGCAATGAAATACCCCAACTCAAAATAAAAGGCGTTGTAATAATAAACGATACGTATTTACGTTTAAGTCTATATTTAAAGATAAACTAAAGCTTCTTTTTACTTTAATTGCGATTGTGACCTCTATGGAGCAGGGCATTGGCGGTCTGAGATTTGAGAGGACGCAGTTTTGAGGTACGCATTATTACAAATACTTATTCACAATATTATGAATGGGGATGTTACACATGTAAAAGTATATATAATTACTATAATTAAATTGAAAATATACGCAATGTAAACACGAATTCTTAATGATAAATAAACTATAATTATCAACACATTCGTACATTTATATCTGTCGTAATTAGAAACACAGTGCAAAGGACACGTTTATTTATAAAGTGGTAAGTTAATGTTGTGTGATTGTCCGATACGTCGTACCCTGACACTGTTCCACGACCCAGTTTTGTATTAAATAACCCTTATATAACGTCGTCCAGTTCAAGACCGCTAACTAACTCCTAGCGTGGTTCTACTGAACCATTAACGGTGGAATGAATAAAACCTTCACGGAACACGGAAAAAACGCATTAGATTTCCAAATACAGGAATTGGTTAAGTAAAGTTTAAAAGATCGACAATAACTGTAAGAGCTAAATTTAGATGTAATGTGTCGTATGACCTTGATATTTCTTTCTTAAATATTTACAGATTATGTTAATCATGCTACACAAACAGTTTAGACAAGAAAGGCTCGTGAATTATCCATCGTGCTCCGTGAGGCTTGTTATTCGTTTAAACAAGTGATCAATCATAGTAAAAGTAAAATAAAGTTACAAATATGAGTTTGCAATGGCTAAACATAAAATAGTCACGCTTATAGTATTACATGTTTTTACTTTCCGTCGCACTGAGCGTTACATCATTTTGTCACCAAGAACTGAATCGTTCTAAATTGGTTAACCGGGAGTTTTACATTTACACGCCGCGCCGCGACGCGACGTGCACAAGGCGAGTTACGACTGTATGTGTAATGTATAAGTACGCAAAGTTGTGGCTCCCAAAATAAACGTGACTGACGAAAATTTGGGGAAAAGCGTCATACCAGCCCATAATGTGAGTGCAACCACATAAATAAACAGTGGCTGGATTAATGACGACCATTTTTCACAGTTGAGCTCGATTACTACGCTTCATTAATGAAACGAAGTTAAGACGTTTTGGGTGCGTAATGCGTGACTCAGGCATTCCACGGAGGTTTTAAACAACTATGACTTCATTTGTACATTTTACAGCATTTGTTTCAGTAATCACTTTATTGAGTTCGTTAACCTTTTATGTAATTATCTTACCGAAGACGATTTGTATTCTTATACTCATGTACAAACGACCCAGATAACCAAATACAATTAAATGTTATATTGATAGGAACATAGTTTGCAGATAATGATTCGCGGGCAGGCGCATTAAAATTATTATTTATTTTGAATTATTTTTTTATTCAGCATTATTTATTTATTCGTATCGTGATGTGATAATGACTTGCAGAGATCGCATTTAAATTTGGAATGTATAAATATTTATGTTTGATTACAGCGTCTCCTTCTGTTATTTTTCATTCCATGTCTGAAGTACTTCGACGAATTAAAAAAAGAACATTCTAAAGGAATTCTTAGCTCTGATTTGATACATTTTCGATTATTATCGCTAGACAATATAGATCAGGTTTCTTCAACCTGACTGACCCGCCCTATCTAGTATAGATTGGATAGATTTATAGAGTATCAAAGTGATCAACGAACTCGCAATATACTAAATTGATCGTTCTTGCAATATTTTCTAAATATTACATTAATTCTAGATTTTATAGCCTGAAAACCGTGATATTGTAGTATCGTGCTTTTAGAATGAGTATATAATATGATAACATATTATTAACTATTATAAAGAACTATAATTATCGTATTATCTCATCCTCAGCATGAATAAAGGGTAATAATAAAAGATCGTGACGTTAGTATGTCTTAGAACCCACGGGTTAGAGTCATTGCATGCGTCAGTCGAAATCAGTGTTGCCAGAAGGTTACATTTTTTACATTTTTCGTTACTTTTGACTCCCTCGCGTAACATGTAAGTAATTTTTATATTTAAGGCAATTTTCGTAACTTTTGAGAACAACGATATTTGTAATACAAATTTTTTATTGTAAACAGGTTTACGAACGCATTTCTATTCAACGCATCCAAATTGAACGCACCTAAAACTGGCGGGTCTAAAAGTATTTCACTCCATACAGGGTCGTAGCTAGACTTGAATTTTAAGGTAGGGCAGCTGTAATTACAAGCAGGGCGAAAATAAAAATGTTACTAAATCTGATCTGGTCAATCGATTTTTGGTTTCCTTGACTCGGTACGTGAGCAAAAACAAAAACAGTTTAATACTTAAGTAATTGTTAAGGTAATATACAGATTGAGGCAAAATTCCCATAAATCTCGAAGGAGACTTATTTCACCCATCAATACGAATAACTATTACTATGGGACCAACTTCCAAATCGTAAAATAAAAAAACCGCTGCTCCATATATTTTCATTCAGTAGTAATGTACAATTTTGTTAATTATTAAGGTCGGGCATTACTATTTTAAGGTAGGGCATTGCCCCAAAATGCCCCCCCCTAGCTACGGTCCTGACTCCATATCACACTTAGAGATAGCTCGCCATGACAAAATGGAACGTATATTGCATATATTAAAACTTGATTTTGCTTGAGTGAGCGCGCGCACATTTCCTACTTCGCGAGTCCCCGCGGTTTCGTAGCTACAGAAAAGCTTGCCCAAAAACGCGTAAATAAAAAAAAATGTAACTTTTGCAGCAAAAATTTAACATTTCAGGAAACGAAACGTAACTTACGACTCAAGGGCCCTGGCAACACTGGTCGAAATCCGACACTAGTCTATGTGGATGGTCAAGTAAGAGTAACTGGATCTGAGGAGCTTCAATACAATTGTTAGTGAGGTGATACGTTCACCGATATTCGTCGAACTTTATATAAAACTGTATACCATCTTTAATAGAAAATTGCTATTTAATAAATGCTTGCAATACAATTATTAATATTCAAATAACTACAGTAATGGCAATGGTTATTACATTATTAACATTTTTATACAATAGCCTGTCGTCAACAAACAAGTTATGTGGTTACCAACGGTTTCTAATTCCAACCATACATCGTACAGTTTATGATGGCAGTAACTTAGATTGCGGACGATGCTAATACTCGTTACTTATTACATTGGAAACTTAGGTATTTGTTACCCACCCAGCAATTACATACATACCTTGGCAACGCACGAACATTTCCTATATTCTACGTATAACATAATACAGAAGATTCAAGAATGTCCTTCGATCTGAATAAATAACTGCGATTCGCCCGAGTATTAATTTTATGCGGTTACTAACAAGTAACGTGGCAATATCGGTGGGTAGTTAGCCATGCAACATTAGTGTACCGAATTACACTCCATTTATTAAGCACGTAGGTATTATTGACCATTGTTGAAGCACGTTGATTTATTACAACTGCAAGGTCAGTGGGTCATCGACCATTACTGGCGTTATCTGTAAATTCCTGTTTTATATGAAGTTCCAACTAATGATTACGCTGTTCCGCATACGACGCTCAAAAATGTATGAGATCATAGCGCCGCGGCCTTTCATTAATATTTCACATTAAACTTGAAACAGTTCCACGTAAACATCCTGCGTGTAAATTGAGTGCGAATAATTTGATCCAGCTTCTCTGAGTAGTCAAGGTCGAATGTTGTTGGTACACATCAGACACCTAGTGTCTACATTTACGTCAATTTGTTCGCCAGATAATAAAGGTAAACTAAATGTTAAACGTTTTAGTCATTCGTGTACAAAATATTTACCCATGATGTACTTATGGCTTATTTTGGCTTGCATATTAACTGCAGACTTATTATCGAGCACTCATCATGCTGTTCGCTCACTAATGAAGTGAGTTTGAATTCCGGATGGAGAGTAGGACGCGGTACGCTTGGTAATGGACACCTATGTAAGGAGAAGAGCTTTGGCCACTTCATCATTATTGTATAATTATAAAGTTCATTTTTGCATTGTACTTGCTTTACGTTATGAAATTATAATGAATGCTGCAGTGCGATACATCATGCAATAAGGCCGGACTGCATTGATACAGCAAGTATCAGCGCACCAAATTAAATCACGATTCACGTTTAAATTATTAATAGTGGTTAAACGTGAAATTAATTGTTTTAATTAATGATACCGTGAACACTATTAATCATTCAGTTACCATACCAGTTGGATGGTAGCCAGGTATCGCCACACGCTCACGCTATTTGGCAAATTTGTAGAACCTTCCAAATCTATGCAAGAGCTTATGGCTTCGTAAACTGGAGTCGTGAAAATGTTATGCAGTGATAAAATACCTTGTGGTGCCTGTAATATGGAACGTATTAAAAGTATATTTAACTGCCTGGACCGGGAATACGAGTAAACACTTTAAACTTAAAATGGATTGCCCCAATCTGTGTCAGTTTCAGTTTACAAATACGAGTATTATTAACTGTGGATGAATTTTATGGTCCTAGCTGCGTGAAATGTAAATATAAATCATTTCTTTGTCCAATGCACCTATAACATTAATAGCAAGCTAAGCTAATTAATATGTCAATTTTAAAAAATAATTAAACCGGAACATCTATTGACCGTCTTGAGTAAGTGTTTGGAAATGCAAGCGTACCAATACCTTATAAAAAATATATACAAATAGTTGTAACCTTAACCTTATTGAAAAAAAGTCCGCGTAGGTACAGGTATTTGATAAAGAACAGCTGTTGGCACTCGGCCAAAACTTTCTAAAAACAGGTTAGCTGCATTGAATAAAGCCCTACACAGACATAACACATGGCAAATGCAACTGAACTGCTGAAAGGATGTTTACAGTACATGTTACAAATCACTGGATTGGTTTGATACATGATATTGCGTTTATTATTTCCAAACCTATGCAGTATGCACCAAAAGTGTTTAATGGGATTAACTAAATCTAATCTCCATCAAATTGCGTTATTCAGACGGAGTTATCTTTACTAAGAATTTCATTTTGAAATATATACATATAAAAAAATTCTTATTGTGCACAATTTATGCTTAAAAACAACTACAACTAATAAGTTGCCTTTTTCGAAAACAGTAAAACGTCTACAATCTTTATTAGGGTTTTGCCCAGTATTCCAATCACTGGAATTGAGCATTCAATTTGGCGTCAGGAAATCCCGGCAAATAAAATTAATGTGTCTGAAAAATTAAGTTCGTTACGACAGGGACGAGCTGGATAAGAAAGGTACCTACTGTATAAAATGAATCTGTTTTGAAATATATTAATAAAATGCTTTTCGCCTTTTAATTGCTATCCTGTTTCTTACTTCTTAGCATAATATTAATTACTAGCTTTTGCCCGCGGCTCCGCCCGCGTTATAAGGTTTTTCAGGCTAAAGTTTTCCGTTATAAAAGTAGTAGTTTCCCAGGAGCCTATGTTCTTCCCAGGGTCTCAAACTGTCTCCATACCAAATTTCATCTTAATACGTTGGGTAGTTTTTGAGTTTAACACGTTCAGGCAGACAGATGCAGCGGGGGACTTTGTTTTATAATATATTTTTTAGAACTTTTTAAGAGGAACAATCCCGTCATACATCATTGTTGCATAACTTTAACCGTTTACGCAGCGCACGCAACGGAAGCTCTGAAAACTAATAATTTTTCCCCGTTTTGCAACATGTTTCGTTACTGCTCCGCTCCTATTAGTCATAGCGTGATGATATATAGCCTATAGCGCTCCACAAATAAAGGGCTATCCAACACAAAACATTTTTTTCAGTTCAAACCGGTAGTTCCTGAGATTAGCCATTACTGCTCCGCTCCTATTGGTCATAGCGATGATATATAACTTTGAGCACTCTACAAACAAAGGACTATTCAACACAGAAATATTTTTTCAGTTCGAATCGGTAGTTCCTGAGATTAGCCATTACTGCTCCGCTCCCATTGGGTATAGCTTGATGATATATAGCCTATAGCACTCCACGAACAAAGGGCTATCCAACGCAAAAAGAATTTTTCAGTTTGGACCGGTAGTTCCTGAGATTAGCCATTACTGCTCTGCTCCAATTGGGTATAGCGTGATGATATATAGCCTATAGCACTCCACGAATAAAGGGCTATCCAGCGCAAAAAGAATTTTTCAATTTGGACCGGTAGTTCCTGAGATTAGCGCGTTCAAACAAACAAACAAACAAACTCTTCAGCTTTATATAATAGTGTAGAAGTATAGATTATAATTTATTATATGAATAATATAACATATATTCGTGTTATTATATTAATTGTAAATTATAAATATTACGATTAGTTTCAGTTGATAAATTAATATTCAACATGGAAATATTTTTTTTTCATATCAAATTTTCTTTTCCTTTCCACTTTTTTCTGAAGGGAAATCCTTCTATTGATAATGACATAATATCATAACTTATCAAAACATAGACAGTGTGCTATTTAATTCCAAAACAAATAAGCCTACCATATTATATTCCATTGTTTTTATTTTCCACAAATATCTGTGAAAAAAAGTAAATGGTATCAAATCATTTCGCCGATTTTAATACATAAAACTTTAATTTATTGTTTTTAATTTCTTTATAAGAACTCGAAATATCATAAACAAAATTGGTTACTGGAAAGTGCACTCACACACTGAGTAACGTTATGTTTGCCAAAACATTTTTGTTTTTATGTTTATCATAATATAATATATATCGTTTATTATGCTACAATTTATAAACAAAGTATGATGAGATCTTTGATGTATTAGTAATATTGTAGCTCTTTTGGGACAAATTAGAATGTCTCTAAATCAAATAATAACGATAATTGACATGCAACTAAATTTTAGAAGATGTAACATAAAAGATAATCTTAAATATGTCTAGAATATCAGTTAATATTTAGCGATTCAGCTCGTTTATTGGAATTGAAAAAGTTATAAATAATATCCTGCTCATTTTTACTGGGTATAATTTTAGATATTTATTTTACGATAGTTTGATTAATTGGATCACAACATTTACGTAATGAAATAAATAAAAGGTATTGTTTTTATTATGGACCGTATTATAAATATGTAAGTAGTAAGTGTACATATATAAATATTTGGCCAGTATGTATGCTTAATTCACAATTTTATACGGTGCAAGAGATTTTTTGGCGAAAATAATACGCAAATTAAATATTCAAGTCACAATTTGCGCAACGGCCACTACATCACTTGTCAGCTTAGCTTGTCAGTGATGAACCTTTCCAAAGACAAAGAATGTCCTTTGGTACTTTATTCAACTTATTGCAATATTATAAGAGGAAAATATCACAAAGAACACTTCTAATCTTATACATATTTGTTTCTTCGAAAATGTTTATAATTTTTTACTTATGTGTAAATCATAAATTCATAAATTACTGGCAAAGATGATATATAAAAACAATTCCTTTACATTTAGATTGCGCAATCTTTTTATAGGTTTAAATATTTGAATATTTACTTAGTAATTAGTACCAGCTGTTTTCGTGATAAAAACTAAATTAGTTTATGATGTACTGTACATAAATAATATCGTACACATCGCGTCCGAGACGAGTCCTAATTCGCTATAATTAGAGTGCGACTCGGATTGTTTAGCGCATCGCTGATGCAAAATATTTGTCCCAATTACCGCTTGGTATGTGTTGTACTGTGTCAAGTGACACGCACGCCGCAGATTTTTATTTTGTAATACATATAATACCTTCATTTCCTAATTTATTAAAACAGTTTCAATTTATCGTTTCTTATGGACGGAATTATTTATTTTTATGATACTTGATTGTGGCACTAATTCATGTGTAAATGCAACAAAAAGATTTATTAATAATTAAGTATTTAATGCATTCAATGACTTATAAGTTTTTAACACCCAGTACGTTTACCGGCGAATTTTCTGCTTGAATTTAGAGCAAAGTAGTTCAGACGTCATATCTAAAATTTGTAGACTTTGCACATTCTGAACAATGTAAATACTTTACCTTAAACGTTCTTTCCCGGAGCGCAAAAATTTCACTAAAATGATGACACAAGATAACTCTTTCTGAGAATGCACGCAATATTATGAATATAAAAACCTTGACATACATAACTATAATAATATTACCTAGTGTATTATAATATCAGTGACAGTATGTAAAAATTTAATTATAGTGTAGGCATTAATCATTCCACAAACTTTCCTGCTAATATATGTATAAATGTGAAAAACTGTGTCTGGTTGTTTATTAATACTAAATGCATAAAGCACAGAAGAGACTCATATTGAATTTGGCAAATATACACAAATCCTTTGATTAACATACAAGTTACTTTTTATCATGGAAAAGTGAATCATAGAACTATATTCCTGTGTTTTATGTAGTCGAATAGTAGAATTTAAGGCGCAGGTTTTTTTTAATAATAAAAAAATGTAATAAATGCCATATTTTCCATTCAAAATGTATATTTGACTGTATCTAGGTATATTAGAATAAACGCGCGATGTGCATTCTAAACTAATATGCCCGTCTGGTTTGTATCGAGAACCATTCAAGTAGTTAAGTGGTCTAACTAATCACGTTGATTATAATGTGAGATATCGATTTATTACACCGTTATTAGAAATAAATAATTATCTATACGCTATACAAAAAGTAACGTGAAACGCAAACGTTTAAAAATTAAACCTAACTTTTTTTCAAAATGGCGGATTTCTCACATTTCTCCGGTACAAAATATGTTTAAAGCTTAAAAAATTTCTTCACAGTTTGTCCCTGTGGGTACGTGACTCGTGATGTGAGTGAAGATAACGTATGAAGCGGGTCGGCAAATACATTATAATATGAACTCGACAAGAATTTCTCTCGAAACTGGGCGTTGTTGATAGAGTCATTCAAGATTAATATGTGGTAGGTTATTTGTATGTGAGACTCCCTCTGAGCTGATACCATTCTATTTCTGCCAACATGTTATATGTATGTTGACAATTAGATTTCATTTTTAAGGTAATTAGTGTAATTACTGCGCCTTATTAGACATAATGTTTAATGTGAAGGAGTGACAAACTCATTACAGAGTCATCCTGTACTGTATCCTGTTCGAGCTGCGGATAGCTTTGTTATTGTTAATGGAAAGGCTCGGTACTAACCATCTTGTAAGCTACTTCCTTAATTCGTCCTTTAGTTAACCTTAGCTTAACCTTGTAAGCTTAGTAGTATAATAAAACCTTAGGTACCTACTAATGCAACTGGAAATACTGAATATAAAGGAGTTAAACATTTGAAGTTAATAATTGAAAATAACCACATATTTAATTTTTCGCATATTTTCTACCGAGTTTCCTGCTGGCAAATTGTACGAACAGGCTCATATTTCATGAGTACGACGCAAATGTAGTGATTTTCTCTTGTCAACGGTTCGGAACAAGTTATGTTTTGTTCTCGCGCGAGACGACCTTGGCGCAGCGTCCGAGGCGATAACAGAGGCATGCAGTGTGTCACCCACCTACTTATCGATGCATTAGATTAACAAGATAACTGCCATCATATAATGTGTTAATCAGCGCTAGTTTGTGAACAAATGTCCATCAAGACATTATTTATACGTTGCCTTTTTAAAATGCGACAACGCATCCATGATCCCTATAGAATTGTGACTGTTTATGAACAGTTCGGAATAGAGATCACTTAACAAGACCTTATGAATTTTAAAAATATATGACATGTGTACAAGAATTATTGAATATACATGAACGACTAGGTTCTTTCATAATTGAATTTGTATAAGTACAATGTCTTACATGAATGACTGTAAATTATGTACGAGTCATGTCTGAACTTAATTTAAGCTTATCTTCTATGAATGAAAATGTAGGCAGAGACTCGTAAACGACGCATTATACATTTAATTAAACTTATCCGATACAAGCTGCTGAAATATTTAGAGTCGAACGTGAACCACTAGACTGGTAAATCAGGTATTTTATAATGTATGAACGGCATTGACTGTCCCATCTATGGTGCACAAATGTTACATTGATCGCAAAAATTCAAAATCTCAGGATAAATGGAATGTAATGATGCCTGCACTGCGACGAGGACGCGGGGTGCAGTGATGCCGTAAATTGAATTGCATTATCAAATCGTTAACCGCGATATACCTAACAGATGACTTTATTGTGTCCGATAATCGTGCGGTGCGGCACACCGGCGCGGTGCGGGGCGACGCGGGCGCGGCGCACCGCGTCGCGGCGTGGCGATGTGATCTATGACTTGCGGATGAATACAATCATTACTTAATCTTATAATTGAGTTTTGGTTATGATAACACTGCATTCCAATACCATAAATATTTATATAGCGGTATTTGTTATCCGTTAGCACGGATGTGTAAATCGATCCTCACCATTACGTTTACTTTATGTAGTGACAGCGTTTGTTGCTAAAATTAAACCTGTTGGCACAAATCTTTCGGCAGAGCGCTATGTGATATGAACAGTCAAAACAATGTCATTATAATATGTCTTCACGTCAGTCATACATCTGCATAATATTTAGTACGAGTGGTTGCACACGCACATGCATGAGGAATTATTATAGTCCGACTTGAACGCATGTGCGAACTCGTCGTCCTTCGTACGTCCACGTAAATATTCATGAAGATTAATCACAATAAAATGGATCAAGTTGTACTAAAATTTTACGATTAACACTTCATGTGAATATAAAAAATAGATGAAGTTATGTTTGTTATTAAGTTTACAGCTCACTTAAACTTTGTAGGTAAATAAAAATATTTTTGTATATAGATTTTCCGTTTTTGTTTTGTTGAATTCCTCTAAACATTGTACATATTTAGGTATTTGCTGAAACAGAGGCATTGATTCATTATAAATAAAATAAACACTTACCTAGTCGTAAGTTTAACTAGTTTGCAATAAAAACGTTAACTGACTCACGCAGTAATCAGTAAAGTTCTGCGAATAACAATAATTTGTAGAGCTGTTCCCTAGACCTCGTCACTTTCAGGAAATATTTGCCATAAAATTTTACTTCATGAATCACATAAACTAAACTTTGGGACCATTACATTGAATCATATTTATGTACAAGTACAAGTACTAATAAACTATAATTATTATACTTTTGTGTGACCTTTAATAACATTATAAATACAATGCTATCTATTCGCTATCTTCCCTAAAATTGCGTTGAATATAAAATTGAATTATTGCTTAAAGTGCCGTAATCGTATATTTTAAATCCCACGCAAAGTTAACAAACGTGTTTAATAGTAGCAGAATCTAATAAGATTTTGATATAAGTTTGGTGTTAGTTCACCACAATTTAAAAACTTTTAGATGGCGTAAGTTTAAAAGGTTTTTATTAATATTTAGTATAATAGAATGCAAAGTTTTTTTTCATATTAATGGATGGGAAAACCTGCCGCTTATTAATGTAATTATAAATTACTGTGAAATACGCGACGAGTGAAATTAAAAAGTCCATTTAAAAGAATCTGCACGGTAAAATTTAATTTAATATGTCTGAATATTATAAAATTATAAAATGTGTTTTATTCAGCAGTTCTTGTTTTTACTTATAGTAAAAATTATAAAATCTCGTCACTTTATTGCTGCTGAAACGTTCTCAATAACTGAAATTGTATGATATAGGTCGAGGTCGTTTCCATTTGCTGACCTAGACGATCTGTACCGCTAATGCAAATCATTCGACTCGATTTAGAATCGCATAATAGCGAACACAAGAGCTGCCTGTTCCCGGAACATAATTACGAGCCATGCGTGAATAGTAAAATATGCGTAGGTGACTGCTCAAACAATAGCGAAAAATTTGTTTATATACCTAGCCATTTAGATAAAACATAGCAGCAAAATAAAGTTACGCAAATTTTAGTCTGTCCGGTAATTACATAAACATTATGATTTAAATTTTCCTTTAATATTTTAAATCTCGAATTAATAAAAATTTCTTTCATATTTTTATTCGTTTTATTTGCTTTGTAATATTGTCACATGTAACATAATATCTTAAAGGTTCTTACATAAGTTTTATTTATAATAATGTAGGACAATTAGTTCTTTTGAATCAAGATGCGTCATTTAAAATGTTACTAAAGAGCTTTGCTATTTAATTGAAATATACATAGAACTAAGGTGTGAACGATGATTTCACTTCTCATTAGTTATGACAGACCGGTTGCACGTAGTTACCCTGTTTTTGCTAGAGAGAAAGTTAGGAATCGCTTTTATGGGAAGCAATAACAGTCTAGATTTCTCTAGTATTGTCTTAGGTTTTCAATATAAACTGATTAGAATACATTTCTCCATTTTCGTTCGTATCTATTTGGAATATTGACGTATCTTAGGTTCATATCTACACCGTTCCGACTTGGTCGTAATAACAATACAACTTTACCAAGCTAAACTTCGCTTTAATTCCATGGAGCTTTAATTTAATGTTTCGTATTTTTATTTATATTCACGGGCTTTTTGTGGGCTCTTACCGTCTACCGCACACAAAGTGGTTACATTGTTCAGTGAAGAATGTCGTGGATATCGCGCGAAGTGTGTCGTTTGTAGAAGGCAAAGAGGAGCGACGCGGGCTCGGTCTGTGTGTGACATCTCCATATGAAGGGCCTCGCTAACTGCACCCGTGTCGAAAGCACCTCTTCGTTTGTTTAGCACGCAACTAAATGACACATGCGTTGCAACACCAATGTGTACCTAAACCGTCACAAATTGGTGAAACTCTGCCCGTGCTAAGCGTACAACGATGCAAACATATGGCAATAGAAATATCAACAACGTGCCTATGGTGTAAACACTTACCATACTATAGCTGGCAGCTTTATAGTGTTTAATAAGAATTCATTTTATCTCAAGGTTACAAATATTTACATTGATTAAATCCGGTTTGCGACGTCGGCAAATATTGACAATAAGGTTTATCTTTAAAAACATATAAAATGTTATTGATTTGCCACTGTGTTTGCGGCAGCCGCATAAATAGCCGTTTATTAAAGTCGGTGCATGCACCTCCGCGGCGGGTCCTCGAAACAAAGGGTAATATGGCTTCCAATTGACTTTTCGAAAACAGGTGAGGTCGCGTCAATCCAGACCAGACGCGTTCACTTTTCTTCGCTACAGTCACAATCGTAAATAAATGACGAAGGCCGAACAGAGTTTTTATTTGCAAGCCCACCTGGTTTTAAGCGTGAACGTGTTTTAAATTGTTTTGAGTATTCTTTCATAACCTAAACTTCATTTTAAGACGTGAGCGATCGTAAAACCCGTTTTATGTCGGCACATTTGGGAACTGTTTTGGTCTTAATTTTAGAAATTATGCAAGCGAAATTCCTTGACGCTAGAATAATAGCAGACAAATGCTCGATCATACTCCACCTGGCTGCCATTATTGTTCCCGTTCGTCCATCAGTTACGCGGTGAACTAAATATGTTAAAAGCTATTTGCCGCTATTTCTTCAGCATATAGTGAAAGCTAGACAAAATTGTACGCACGTCTGGTTTGGCGTAACATAAAACACACCCAGTAATCCGTAATTCCAAACAAGGATTTCCTGAACCTCGGCTCGAGATACCACTTCCAGATCTGTGACAAATTCTTACAAATCACGTCAATTTTGGATTGCCTCTATAATCCAGTTTATTCGTCTCAAGTCCTGATCGAATTGTAAAAGAAATTAACGAAATGGATAACAATTATCTACTCAACTATCCGTAAACAATAATTAAAATCCAATTTGAAATAGTAATTTATAGTGGTAATAATGGTCGAAAGTAATATTTATGCGATAAGTAAACTTAATTTATAACAATATGGTACATTGCTTTATTTGGACCACATTAATTAAAGCATCGTGTCATTATTCATTGTCAATAAATATTACATTTGCGAAAATGAACAATACAAAATAAAAGTGACGAAGATGAGTAAGCTCAAACAAATATGTAAATATAGATACGATATTATTATTTTCGGTAGTATTATTTTATTTGCATCTCATCGGTTACAAAATTCTTATAATATTAAAAAATATATATATTTTAAAAGGATACTTAATTGTTCAACATAGGATGATCAGTTATACTGGATAAACTAGATTGAATTACTATTCAATTATTACCTACTGGTAATACTAAAGAAATTTTTAAAATATTAAGCACTTTATTTTATAATGTTACTCATACAAATCATAAGTTATTACACTATGGCTGTTATATGTACATAAGTACCTACCAATTATAATGATGAGCATAAAAGTATATTTAAAGCAAAACAACATATTTTTCAAAGAAATTATTAAAAAAAAACATAAGCATTCTAAGTAAACTTTATAATTATGCCATTAATCAGCTGTTATTAATGTGTTTAATAAAGAATTCCGCATTTTAATGTTCTATAATAACTTCCTTACTGAATAAAAAAATATCAATGCGACAAATTGGCGACTTGTTATTGAATTCATTATCTTTTTATTATAACATCATATTATTTAATAAAATTATCACAGATCGATGTCTGTACATTATAGATATTGACGAAAAACTAACATGGGGAGTCTTTATTAGAGCAACAGAAGATAAAACAATAGTTTTTAGAATTTTTGTCTCTGTATGTTTGTTCACGCATCACGCCAGAAACTACTGTATGTAATTGAATATAGGTTTTACTGATGCATGTTGCTAGGGGTCTTACTTAAACGTAGGCGTTTTTTCACACAGGCGGAA